>NC_053168.1:48658788-48848788 GCF_016835505.1 Polypterus senegalus | reverse complement strand
AAAATTTTCCTAGGTCTGTAAGCAAAAATGTGACAATTCTATGTAACTCCAGTTTAAAAAATACTAATCGCGTATCTTTCTAAAGAAACCGTTCCTTACATAGTAGAAGGCAAAATTACAGATGCATCTCAGATGGTGTTACAGAGAAAATTTTCTCATTAATCCAAACTACACACCAAATGCACAGCCAGCAACTTTGTATGCATAGTGAGAAAGGAACACATTCTAGTAATTTCATTAATTAGAATTAGAATACTATACCAGTACTTTTTTAGAGAAGTAGTAAATTAATGAAACAAGAATCCCTTACTAAAACCATGTAACTTTGGATCCCTGCTAATAAAGCAGGATTTTTTTTATCTGTCAGAAATCAGGAAACTGGGTGGTTTGTTTTGTCTTTCTGTTTCACCAAAAATACTGGCAAGTATGTTTGAAGCAGTTCACATCATGACTTTTCAGAGTCAAATTTCTGTACTCATTGTTCTCATCATGATCACAAAATAACTGTATTTTTTACCTTTCTTTTATATTAGCTATTAATGAGGTTAATGTCCTTTGGCAGAGCATAACAGTCAATGGCTATGCTTATCATAGGATAGTGGGCCATTATAAATAAAGTGCTCTCATCAGCTACAAGGTATAATATTGTGCATTTTAAACCAAGGATACTTTTTATATAAAATATGCATTTATTAGTAAGTGTAAATCTGCTTAAATAAAATAATTATCCTTATTTAAGGAACTGATTTTCATTTTTGACTTTTGATTTTTTTCAGCAATCTGTGTTCTGTGGTTGGCATTGGTTTATTTTTGAATTTTAAACAGTATTTTATGGTTTCATTTTTTTATCTAATTTTAGCCTCCGTGATTGCCTGAAGAAGTTATCAGCAGAAAAAGAGCACCTAGCATCACAAATAAAAAATGAAAAGGATGAAAAAGAATTGTATATGGTAACTATTTTACAGCTATATTCAATTATTAACACTTTCTTGTGCTGTCCAGCCCCATCAGTTTTAAATTCATCAGTTATCTAACAAAGTCTTTAAGATCATCATATTTCTTTTATGTAGCTGTGCCAACTCCACTCCCTTCCACATGCTGTGATTCAGTGAGCTTTTCTGTGCAGCTTGGAAACCAAGTATATGAATTTCACATATTTATGGAGGGGATAGTGTGGGAGACAGTTACAAATGTATGTGGGACTTCACTGTAGTATTCTCATTAAGCCTGTATTAAAAGCCAAATAATCTGTGAAACAGAATCTAGACTTTACCTGTAAGAAAGAATGCAACTTTGTCATTTGAAAATATCTTGCAGATTATTAAGGTTAGTTAGACTGAGCCTCATGCTCTTTTGAAACAGAGAACAGAGTTTTTGATCCATTGCACAATGACCTGTTATTCTACATTGACCAGTAAGCCCTGTAAATTGCTTGTAATAAAACCTACAAAGTGTGACACATTTGTATCAGTCCCTGCATTTAGGAACATGTCATACTCCGCATATACTGATCTTCAAATTATGAATAAAGAATTCCATGATTTTGTTAAGAGTTTGCTTTCTGAAGGCCCTAACCACACTCTCCCTGACATAAAAGCTTTATCTGACAATCTGCTGCTCCTATGCCTTACAGCTGATGAAACATCTCTCTTGGATCACCTTGCTACATTATCTGAACTCAAGACGGCCATGGACTCCATGGCTGCAGGTCGGGCTTCATGTTTAGAAACAACTATATATTTATCTGCTTGACGTAATCAAAGCAATCACCTTGTCCAGTCATTACATTCCTTATTATTACATTGCTATTAAAACAAAACTATGTCCAAGTTTCAGGCCCTTCGCACTTATGAACTTGTATGCTAGACCGATAGACAAGGTCCTTTGGTTACAGAAAGAAATTCAAGACGGCCATGGACTCCACGGCTGCAGGTCAGGCTTCATGTTTAGAAACCACTATATATTTATCTGCTTGACATAATCAAAGCAATCACCTTCTCCAGTCATTTCATTCCTTATTATTACATTGCTATTAAAACAAAACTATGTCCAAGTTTCAGGCCCTTCGTACTTATGAACTCGTATGCTAGACCTATAGACAAGGTCCTTTGGTTACAGAAAGCTATTCATAAATTTGTTCACCCATATCATATTTGCTTCACTCATTCCCAGCTAGCTTCAGATAATGTTTGGAGGATTCTGCATATTTATTTTGTACAGAATCTCATGACTCCTGCAGCACTCCTCTCACTTGTTTCCGAGAAGTCTGTTGATTGTATGAATTGGCCTTTATTGTGGCAGAGATGGAGACAATGGTATTTAAACATGGATTTATAAACTTCATCAGAACATTATACTGAACCAATTCTCCTCCTCTTCGTCTTTGTCTTCATTGATTCTTTGATTTCTCATCCTTTCCCCATTAATAAATGTGCCAGACAGGGATTTCCACTGTTCCTTTGTCTCTTTAATGTATTCATAACTTTCAGCTATTGACAGTTCTTCTCAAAGAATTTTCTTTTGTGCTGTTAATGGTTTCCTTTACCTAAGTATTATCTGGTCAATCATCCCTATTAATTTGGACTTGTTTAAGGTTAATGAAAATACTCTGGTTATAAAACTAATTGGACCACATCTTCCTACTTGTTATATAATAATCTATCCCAGTAAGACTGCTTACCTCTATCAGTCCCAGTTATTAACAGGTTCAGGTAAAGTGTGCTGAACATTTCTGCATCAGTTAGTACAATAGCCTCCACTAACTGACTTTGCATATTTGATTTAATAAGATCAGTCTCTCTATCTAACATAGCATAATTTTTTTTAAACATTTTATTGAATTTATTAAAAGCAAGTAACATCCCATGCAAGCAAGTCAAACTTGATAAAACTAAGTTCAAATCAACCCCCACCCATGAGAAAGGCATAACTTTATCCTTTCTGTCTTGTCTGCCCATTATTAAAATTAATGTTAGATAACCCCAAACCCCCCTAGCCCAAACACCCACCAACCTTTGTAAGCTAAATGATTCCACTCCTTCGA
The DNA here is from genome assembly GCF_016835505.1 of Polypterus senegalus. Taxonomy (NCBI): domain Eukaryota; kingdom Metazoa; phylum Chordata; class Cladistia; order Polypteriformes; family Polypteridae; genus Polypterus; species Polypterus senegalus. The sequence goes on along the minus strand of NC_053168.1, from coordinate 48,845,745 downwards.
CCTTTCAATTACTTGCCAGATGTTAGGTCCCTTGTTTCTCCATTGTAATGGAAATAGTAAGGTTCCCGGTATTAAACATGCAACTCTTTATAAGGTAAAGAAGTCAGGAGTTTTCAGATACGATAAGTATACTCGCAAAGATAATTATACTCCTGACTTATGGTGCTGAAGAATGGTGACATGATACACATTGATTAGCACATGCAAGTAAGAATTTCACTGTACTTTGCAAACATGACAATAATGACCCTATAATTCTAGACTGGTTTAGTTGATGTGGGTGTGCAACTGACATGCACTATCACTGGTCTTTCATTCTTCAGCCTACTTGGTCCTGGCTATCTCTTCACTTTCCACAACTGCCATGTTTACACAGAATTCTGTTTCCTGTCATTCTCGTCATTGCCTGGTGGGAATTCTCTTTGCTCCATTAACATTCCACAGGCATTCTTTCCTCTTAATCCTGCCTTCTCCTGTGCCCTCTATATTTGGCATCATGTGGAGATGTATGTTAATGTAGATGTGAAATAGGACACTATTTCCTTCTTTTTTAAAATAATGCCGTTAACATTGATGGCTGGTTTTCAGCAGAGCGCAGAGATCAGTTTACTTGGTGACCTGAGTAATGATTCTGGTTTCCTGTTGTTACAATCTCTCAAAACTCATTTTGTCCTTCTTTCGTGGTCCTTCTTATTTTATGTGCAAATTTTCTTTTTGTTAAGAACATGTGGTAACTCTCACTGTTGTCTCTCTTCTATGTTATTTGTTCCCCATTAAGCATCCAGACTCCAGCCTCAATACTATTACTGTATATTGCATAGTTCAGCTTGTAAATCTCTCTCATTAACTTAAGTTTAACTAAGACATTGCTCTCTTTTCTCTACTCCTTCTGCCTGGGAGACCATATTACATGATTATAAACTCTGTTCCTGAAATTCCACATTTAAAATTCCTGCACAGACTCCATCCTACTCGCTTTAAATGGCATTTTGATGGTCCTTAAACCCAATCCTCTTCGCCAGTTTTGTGCTCTGGTGTTCCACACTCTTTTCCTCCACATTTTTGTGTTGATATTCCACTGCTACTTCAAACTTTAGTCCTTTCAGATGTTTTCTCTTTATGTCACATAACATTCACAAAGACCATCAAGGGCAGGTCTACCACTGTTCAGTTGCTGAAATCCTGAATGTCTGCTGCTTGTTGATGCTGTTCCTGTTGCTGTTTTTCCAATTACTTTGACTTGGCTACTAAGAACTTACTGTTACAGATAGATGCACTCCTGTTAATTCAGTGATCCCTGTCCTTTATTAAATCTCAGCCTCTTCTTTTGAATTCTTGACTCTGGATGAGATGGGGTGGTTCGTTTTTTAGCCATGGGGGATATAGGTTCTTTTGCTTAGTTCACAAGGCTTTGATATGTGGAAGGAAGACTGGAGTACCTGGAAGAAAACCAATATTAACACAACCACAAAATGTAAACTTTGCAAGGATTGTGCCTTTCCAGTCTTGTGGGAGTGCACATACCTAGACAAGCTCAGCTTTCTTGTTCTGATCTAGAAGAGTAGCAGTTCAACTGTGAAGCTTTCCTGTATGGTTCAGTTCATCACCCTATCACAGAGCGCAAGACAGTGGTTCAGACACTGGGGTTCAGAAATTTTCTTGCATTACTCCTTTAACTGCTCAATGATCTTTCCATTTGAGGTCAATCATTTCTCAACCTTGTGTTTATCTTTACAAAGTGATCAAGGGGATTGCCCAAAACACTGCTGAAACTACCCAAAAACCATTAGTCCATCTAAGTCCATCTAAACTCCTCCCAGAAACATTGGTGTTCACTTCAGTTACAGATGTGCCTTCCACCTATATTGTCTGCTGGTAACGTTATATAAAAGTCCAGCCTGGGAGAGCACCCCTGATCAAATGGCATGTTTTATTGAACCTCAGAGAGAAGACGCAATGTAACACATGTTACATACATAATATATATTTTTTACACATAGTGCACATTTACTATTCATCTGTTGTATATAACTTATTGGTGAAAATAAAGGAATAACTTTAGCATGTCATTGGCATTGCTTATTTTAATGAGTAATTACTGACATTAAAAAAAAAATCTCAAGCTACTCATGTTGTGTAATTCATACGTCAATTACCCAGTCATATGCTCACAAAGTCTAAAGCACATGCATTAGTAGTTAAAAATTTCCCCTTGGGATTAATAGAGATAGAGATAGATACTTTATCTCTCTACGTATATTGAATTAGAGTAGTGCATGAAAAGGATGTGTGTTCACATGGAATCAAACTCTTAAACGGAAGACAGGAGGACTTGCTTGAGTAGTCAATGTGAGCAAGAGGCAGATTTGTAATTCAAAAGCCTGATCCCTTTTACATGTGTGCTTTAAATGTCTGTTTGTGGGTTACATTGATTTTCCAGAAGTATTTATTTGGCAATATTTTAGCAAAAAAAGGCATGTGCTTTGGATATTGTGAGCATACAACCAGACAGCTGACATGCAAATTAGGCGACCTGAGTAACTTGAGATTTTTTTTATGGATGTGTTGTTATTTTTTGCTGTTATTCAGTATTAGCCGCTATTGTGACCTTTTTTTATCATAAATTGTATGATCATTGTTCTCCATGAAAACATGAGGTTAATATTTTTTTCTCAGTCATCACTACAAATAAGAAAGGGTAAGTAAAAACTAAAAATATTTGGCAGAGTTTTCCATCATGAAATAGAAGTTAAGAGGAACTGCAAAATGTGGACATCCAAAAAATCTCTAAACGCACTCTGGTCGTTTATGCAAATCAAACCTCACAGAGCACTGAAAAGGGTCAACAGAAAGTTTAGCTTAAGTAGTTGTAGTCCAAAGGTTCTTGAGTACAGTATGTTTGGAGGTTGTTTAGTAGTCAGTGGCTCTGGAAATTTTGTGGGTAGAAATATCAACAAATCCTGTAAGATGTTCCAGAGTCGGAGATAAAACTGAAGCCAAAAAATTCAGATATTTCAGCAAGTTAACCAACACAAGCATGTCTCAGAATCAACATACATAAAACGTTGAAAGCTGTGATTCAACTAAAGAAGATATTGCTAAAAATAGACAGAAAGGGTGCCGCAGTCTTTGCACATGCCACACTTAACTGTTTTATTTTGATTTGTTTATTTTTGCAATTTATTAAGTTAAGCAAATGTTAAATGTGTACTCAATTGTGAAGAATAACCTAATGATTAAATATGTTTTTTTAAAGAGGGTGTTGTTGTTTTTCTGCTTGTAAATAGTAATGCAAATATTTCCTAATAAGATGCAATGCCTTTGTATGTGTAAGTATAGTACATTGTGTATAGTGTGGCCATTTGATTGAAATGATTTTTGGGTTTCCTGTCAAAGCTATTTTTTTTTTTTTTGATATTAGATTCATTTAAAAAATACAGAGTTGGAAAACACTAAGTTGGCTGCAGAGGTCCAGATTTTAAAATCCACTAGTGTGAACAAAGATAACCAGATAGCTCAATTGAAAGAAGAGGTCTATGGGATTAAACAATGTATGGCAGAAAAGGAGAAATTGCAGAAAGAAATTATGACAACATCTGCAAATAAGGTAAACAGATTTCCACTATATACTTGCTTATATTTTTTGATTTTTTTACATCACTTTTCCTGTATAAAGGTATGGATTTATTTTAAGAAAAATATAAGTATGTTTAATAAGTTGTTCAAGAATTTACACGTTTTCTGATACATAGTCTCAGATAACTGATTTGCATACAATAATTGATCAACCACAATAATGCAATTAAAATAAAAAGTGTCTTTGTAGGATGAATCGGTGTTTTTGAGAGAACAACTGCGGAAAACAGAAGAGCAGCTTCAGGCTACAAGACAGGAAGCTGCTTTGCTATCAGCAGAGCTAAGAGATGTTGCCAGCGTTCGGGATAAAACCATGTCTGACTTGTATAGCGCTCGTCTGGAGGTTGATGCTCTGAAAAAGAGCCTATCTGAGGTTGAAACAGAATGTAAAACTAAAGAATTACTTTTGCAGTCTATGAAAGATGCAATGGAGAAGCATAAAAAGGTAATATGATATAGTTAATATTTTTATTTACATTTTTCCCTTCCAGAGCCATTTGTTTTTCTGTACATCATATGCATACAAGTAAGGATTCACAGGCAGACAACCCCACTAATAAGTCCTTTTTGTTCAAAATTCAGAAAACTGTTCTGTAATAGTGTTGTGTTTCGAGTCATCAGTGTGTTTCTAGTATTGCGATAATTCAGTCATTAGAGAGGAAAAAGTGTATTTGCAGAATTTTTTTTAGCGACATTTTTAATAGTGTTTTACTGTTTAGATCTCGAGTAGCTTGACATAAGTTGCTATTGGAAAGAAAATTTCTTCTATGCACAAATTAAAAATGTAATTATTTTAAAAGACAACTTCTTAAATGATTTTTAGTTGCAGTGATAATATCTGAGGATGCAACAATTGATGTTAAAAGAAAAAAAAACTAATGAATTTACATGCACTAGGTGATATTTATTTCACTCCATTTATTTCCCTTCGTGTTGTAATGGAGCCTCCATGGAATACTTTGTTTTGGCAGATCCTGTATAGTTAGTTGCCGTTGCTACTTCCTTTGAAGCACAAATCCTTTCCAGCAATACTATTGTTATTATTTAGTCATACATCATATTTTTACTTTGTCATTTTTTCATGGTGGCTGCCTTTGCCTTTGTTTAGGAGTGCAGGTGAAGTTTTGAGTGGTGCTTCTGCATTTCTCAGCAAGTCAATGAGTTAACTAAATTTTGAATGTCATTTTTAGAAAATATAATGATTTTGCAAAGTCTTTTCATATGCCTATAAGTTTGCATCTATGAAATAAGCAGTTTGCATTACATATATAATTACATTGGGAATCGGTTACTAATATTAGAAAATGTGAAAAGTGCAAATTAAATTATGTGGATTTGCATATTTTTTTTTCTTTAGTTTTATTGAAACTCAGTAAATCAACAGTAAGGTTGATTTGATTTTTTTTTTTCTCCAAGTTGTTAACTTTTAAATATTGTTTTGGATTAGTTGTAAATATTGAACCCAAAAAAGTAGCCTTGCACATAAACTGTTTTCTACTTAATTGGCATATTATTAGCAATGATATTGAACATCGCTAATCACAGCTTGCATACATTTTGATGCACACATCTAAATAAAATTCTTTCAGCTCATAGCAAGGCATTAATTCCATACCTCGAGTACTTTTGTATCCTATAAAAGAAAGTAAATACTAAATATCTTTAGTGTTTTGTGATTTTTTTTTTTTCTTCTATAAAATGTACTTTAGGAAGACAATGCATTAAATATAACAACAGAGCAAGAACTGCATAGAGAAATTGATGATTTGAAACTAAGACTTCAGATGGCTGCTGAACATTATAAAGAAAAGTACAAAGAGTGCCAGAAGCTTCAGAAACAAGTTGTGAAGCTTAAAGAACAAGGGGTAAGGAATGATGCACTTACAAAGAAGAGATTTCCTTTTCTAACATTCTTCTTTTTTCAGATACAATGGCAGCATTTAATTTTTCTTGTTTGTTTCATTAATTAGTAATCACACATGGATGATGATGTATTTGTTGTTTTTTTGTTTTTTTTTGGGAGGGAGAGTTCTTACATAATAAATTATATTTATCATCCTATCTCTGGTGACTAATGTAAAAATATGCAAAGGACTATTTGGCCAGGTATGTGGTAACATAGCTGTAAAGACTCTTTGTCTACATAAACTTCTCCACCACACTAGGCTCTTCATCTTAGGATGCAAGTCAAATTGTTAGTATTTAATATACTAAATTTAAAAAACAATATCACCAGCTTTCATTAGCTATTCATATTTCAGTGGAAGAAAATCACCGACAGAGACTTGTTTTCATCATGTGCATTAATGGAATTCTTTATCGAGAAAGACATCCATACACAATAACCTGCATGGCTATTAACATAAGGATTGTAAATATGGTGACATAAACATCGTTGATCAGCTTTGTAATGGTTATTCTCTAATTCCCCTTATCAACAGCAATACAGGCAAAATTTATGAACCTGAACTAAGCAAAGCAATGTGTGTCAGAGAAATTAAAGTGGAGAAACAGGGCAACATGCAGTCCAGGATATACTGGAAGCTTTATGGCAGACTGATGCCATGCATGCATGGAACACCATAACATCACTTTCTTGTATTAGGGGAGTGCTATGCTTTTGAGTAAATTTCTTTGTTCAACAGTAGAAATATGAGAAAGTTGTCTAGGAAGCACCATTTCTTTATATGCACGTCTAGAATGGAATTCTGCCATAAGTGGATCTCTAGACTTCTAGAATAGTAAAAAAATGTTTTTGTCAGAATGGGTATTTTTGTACAGAAATAAGCAAATTTATACAGATTGGTTTGTAGTCAATTTAGATTAATATCTTAATTGAAAGCTCCTTCAGCCTTATGTGCATATCTATATGAATATATAAGCAAAAAACATATGTAGAAAATTGATTAAATATTTACTAGTGGAACAATTGAAACGGAACAAATAGGTATATAACATTAATAAAGTCTGAGTGCTGTTTAATACGTATTAAGTAACCTGAATTTGTAGAACCAGCCAACACATATGTAAAACTAAGCAAACAGATGAACCTGAGTGGTATTTCTCAAGTTATAGTATTGCAGTGACGATGTCTGTTGTTCTGTTTGCCTATCCCTCCGTAAAGTGTTAGTGGTATTACATGTCAGCCATCACCACTACTTGCACTCCACCCATCCTAATGCTTCCAGCCTCGTTTTCATATGTAGGTGGAGTGAAAAGAAATACTTTAAAAAGGAAAGTAATATAATATCTAGCTGCATTTTGTTGATGTTAAAAGTATTTCCATTTCATTACTAGGAGGTCAAGAAAACAGCATCATCTTATGTGGTTCAAAAAGAATCAATGTGTAATGAAGCTCCTGGAATGGAAATTGGATCACCAGGTCAGATCTTTTAGATTTGTAGCATACACTCTCTGTGTTTAGTATAAGTTAGAAGTTATAAAACCAATCCGGTGTTCATGGATTACTTTTTCATCTTTCAGTCAGCTGTCCTTCATCAGAAGCTTCACTTGAGACCCTTTTTCAAGATAAGATGAAAGTAGCTAGTAAAGATGCAAATGACAAAAATGACAAGTACAAAAAATGTAAACAATTGCTTACAGTAAGTAAAAATGCTTGAATGTTCAAAGTGTAAGGTATTTATACAAAATGGTAGTTATCTTATGTTAGAATGGTATAACACAACATTGTTTAAAACTGATCGAATTTTAATAAACTATTGCCAAGACTTAATCTAATGTATGTATGCAAGTGTGTTTGGGTGTGTATTTATACAGTATATATTAAATGATTTATGTGTGTATCTGTAAGAAACTCTATTAGAAGGGATTTACAAGCAACGAGAATGAGTATTACACTGTAGAAAGTGAGAAATCAATTACACAGTATATTTCAAGTACAATGAGCAATTGTAGGATTCATTTGTTTTTTTCAGTGTAGTTTCCATAGTGGTTTGGAATGCTTTTGTGAACATTATAAAGAAAAGATTTAGTTGATTTATGAAATACACATTGAAAAAAATTCCTAGGTGAGATTTTAATTACTTCAATGGATATATTTTGTGTAGGAAGAGAAAGAAAGGAGTCGTGTGTATGCCGATGAACTGGAAAAATTGGAGTTGAAGTGGAAAGAGCAATGTAAAATTATTGATACCTTAAAACTGCAGGTAGCTGCTGAGGAAGACCGTTACAAGGTCTGTTTAATTTTAGATTTCTCTTTACACCACTTAGATTTAACCATGCAGCTTTGTGTTTGTTTGTTTATATATATGTGTGCACATTTGCATATGTAAAGGTTAGTTTATAAACAAAAACACATTAGCTTCTTGCACCATTTTATTTTTTCTTGATTGTTTTGACTTTCCAGCTTTAGATGTATTAATATGTATTAGTTTATTATAAAGACGAGTGTGTGTGTTTTTTCATGTATGTATAAATAGGCATGCATTGGAGTACACACACACACACACACACACAAACACACTGCAACTGTCAGTCTTCTCTTGTGTCACCTGAGCCATATGATGCACTCTTCATGCCTGGGTTGGTCAAGTCTACTTGAGTGGAGTTTGCTTTCTATGTTCCTCTCTTGGAGGAAGTACATAAAAACCTAGCAGCATCCACAGCTTGCAGAGGAAGTAAAGTGTACAAGCAAATGTGACATACCTTATGGTATAATGCACAATGCAACTTGTAACTGCCATTGTACAGTATGTAAAAAATAATTTAAAAATCAAGTAAATCTACTGCATTGATCCACTGTTGTTGGATGTGTATGTGTGTGTGTTGGCTGCAGTGATTGTGATCCCTTACTTACTGTTACTGTTCATCACTTGATTTCTCATGCCTATTCGAATTTACAAATGCATCCATTTGATGAAACTTGTCACTCATGACATTTTATCATGACATATATTACTAATTTTCAGTACCACTCATGTTAATTTTTTATGCACATGTCTCTAGCAATGGTTATTGTTTTTAAATTAGTAGTTCTGGTGTTTACATACAGCACTTCTGGTAAACGACACAACTGCATAGTAATAAAAATGCTACAATATGCATAACTTTTTCTTACAGAGTCAAGTAGCTGAAAAGGGAAGAGAAGTCAACAAATTAAAGGAAAATTTGGCCTTAGTTTATAAAGAAATGGAGAAGCTAGAAGAGGTATTTGTACAAATAATTACTTAATTGTATAATAAATTGTTTTAAGAAAAAATAAAAAGTGAAGTTTAACAGTGTTCCAGTTTGTGAACAAAGCTTAAGATCTGCAAAATTATTTTTTTGTTTTTTAAAACCTTAGAAGACATATCCAGGTTATGTTATTATCATGCTGTTTTTTCTGATTTGAAATGTGGATAAATAATTCATATTGTAATTAATAATACTGTATATACTGTCTTGCAATTCTCCACCCTCGCTGAACTCCTTTGGCTGCTCGTTTTTATTTTATATTGACTGTCACCTTATTTAACTATAGGATTTCAACTATTTATAAATCTATGTTAGGTTTGCAATCCTAAATGGTTTTGATTTAATTTTATAATGCTGGTATAAAAATCAAGTACATGTGATAAAAAGAGAGACAAGCTCTACCTATGACTGTTTATTGAACAAAGTTGATTCAGAAAATGATTGGATGATGCAGTTTTGAAGGATATGAAAAATAAAAATTGAAAGGAAATATATCTGAAAAACATGATTTATAATGTGTTCAACATAAAAGCTTTTAATCTTTTTCAGTGCCCAAAATGTTTTATCATCACTATATAATTTGTTCATTTTGATAATAGACCAAACATTAACAGAAATCTTTATCTGTCACTTTTACTTGTAATAAGTTATTTCTGAGAAAATCCCACCTTAGAATATGAATAAACCAGAAGCATGTATTCAAGAAAAACTGGTGATGGGTTATTTTTAATAGTGGCTAATCCAGCTCTTTCACAATATGCCTTTATGCAGATGATTTGAAATGAAGCAACTTACATTGCCTCTCCTGAAAAGCTTAATATACAGTAGTAATGTTAAACCAGAAATAGATACAGTGCTTGTTTTCTGTAGTGGAGGCTATAGCGTGTTGTTTTGGTGTGACTAAAGAACAATATAGCCATTAAAAAAGTTGATTTTTCGTTCATTTTTTTCTTTCATAATTTTAAATATTTTTTGGAAAATGTAGGTTAGCGTTTTGCATCTTCGTCACAAATGCCTTTGAGTGTTTTTTTTCCTTCCTAGTGTTTAGTTTAATGGTCAGTGACATTGCAGCGTCTAGAAAATTAATAAAGCATATGGATCATCAGATAAGTAACTAACCTATTGTTTTAATGTCTGATTTTAAAACAGGAGCTACAAAGAAAAATGGAAAGTCAGCCAGACAGAATTGCTGAAGGTCAGAGTTCCCATATTTCTCAGCAGGTCATCTTGCAATACCCAGTTCCATATTCAGAGGAGTACCTCATCCAGCCAGTGGAGCCAGCGAGACAACCTGAACTGCAGTTTGGAAATCCCTACTGTCCCGAGAACACAAGAGGTTTGTTCTTTTAAGTAAAAATGTATTAAGAATACACAAAGTAATAAGTTGTATGGGTGGCCTCATTACATGTTTAGTGTACTAGGAATATTTAAAAATATGATTGCTTGCCAGTTGAAAAAATAAATAATAACTTGTCATAATATTGTTTCTCATTAGTTTAAATGTTTCATAAATGCAAATGTAATGGGAACCATGCTGTTATTCTATTGTGAATCTGAATGTTGTTACACATTGTAAGCAGAGCCTGCAGTCTGAAACAAATTTGTTAATGAGCAGTGAGAAGAAACTCAAACCAGAATTTAATAAAACATAGTTCAGGATTTTCAAAGCTAATTAAAAGTTAGACAGACCACATCAGATGTTCGAATATGCTTTGTAACTTTCAGCATTTAATTGATCTTGCTTCATTTAATTTCTTTATTTTTGAGCTTTATGCTTTAGTCACCTTCAGTGTCTTCCTCTGTTTGCCTTGTGTTTTTTCACGTATTTTCTTAAAAATATACACGGATATTTCAAGTTTTTAATGGAATTGTATTTATTAAATGTATCAACAGCAGTTGCTTACATTCCACTATTTAGGTAATTGGACCTTTTGCACTAAATATCTAGCATGTGAGCTGTAATTTTACATGGAGAACATGTATGGTCATGTAAAACAATTCTGAACCTTTTTGCCCTTATTGTAATAGTCCATTAAACAAAATTCCACCAGTTGTTCACATTTGTTGTTGTGCACTTTTATCATTGCACAGTTTTATTGGTGCTTTGGTTACATTCCACTAACAGGGCAGCAAATAATCAAGATCATACTTGATCTTGATCTGTTGCCATTGTGCTTTTCTATATGATCTCAGTTATAAACTGCAATTCTGAATCTATTAATTGGCACTCCTGTCTGCTTTATTTTAGGAGCTAGCTTCAAATTAAGCAAACAAATAACTTGTCTTTTGCCAAATTTACCTTGCAATTTCTTTTCTTTCCTCATTTCCATAAAATATTATATGTTCTGTGAGGTTTTTACTATAGTGAAATGCTGCTTAATGTTTAAAAGATAAAAAACGTTCAATATCAGTGAATTTTCATTAAACAGTACGTAAACATCCAAAGACAGGAGAGTGTGTCTATGTTCAGTGCTATGAAAAGTATTTACCCTTTGCTAATGTTCTTTTTTAATTGAATATTTTGACATTGAATGCATTTAGATATATCTACATTTCATCCATCTAATGAACAAAGTTACCAGCCTCCAATTGCACAGTGTGAAAAGCAGTTATGCCCTAGTTAAATCAACCAGATGGTTGGGAAAGAGTTAGCCATCAATGTTTAAAGCTAGCTCCACTCAATATAGACCTCACCTATTTTGACCCTTTCCATTAGAGTCAAGTTGCCAGTACAAAGTTTTAACAGTCTCATAATGACATGATCAAAACAAATTCCTGAAGAGAAAAAGTTACTGCTATCTGTCAGTCTGAAAAAGGGCTACAACGTAATTTTAAGGCTCTGAGACTCCACTGAACCTGCTCTGATTGGTGCTTATAAAAATGGGCTTAATTGGAGAGTATTAAGGCAGAGACTACTGTTAATCTAGAAGAAGATAAATGCTTATCTCTTATTTATCAGCAACTATTTGGATGATTGTCAAGCCTTCTGGGAGAATGTGCTGTGGACAGATGAGACAAAATTAGAATATTTTGGATGCTATGGGTTTCAGTTATGTCCACTGCAAAGCATGCACAGCATTCCACAGTTAAGAACATCATACCAGCACTCTGATATGGTTGTGGCATGGTATGCTTTGCTGCTTCAGGACCTCAGTGGTTTGCCATAATTGAAGGAACTATGAATTCTGCTCTGTATCAGAAATCTATCAAGAGTATGGTCTGAACATACATCCATGAGCTGAGGCAGAGTTAAGTCTTTCAGCAAGACAGTGATCTAAGGCATGGAAGCAAGTCCCCATCAGAATGGCTGAAAAGAAGCAAAATTAAGTTTTTGATTAGCCTAGGCAAGGTCCAGTACTGGAAATGAGCAACTCATGCTCAAACAACTCCCAGGGTTTCAGAATTAAAACAGTTTAGAAAGGAAGAGTGAATTTCAATTTCAGAACAGCAGTGGGAAAGACTTAGTGTTCAGTTGTAGGAGGTGTTGAGTTGCACTCGTGCAGATGAAGGTAGTATAAAAAATTTACATTAACAGAGGAGATCTGAAAGGGGCAAATACTTTTCCCAGCACCATTTCTATGAAAATTTTAGTTGTGTACATTTAGAAAGATTTGCCTAAGTTGTGCAACATGTGATAATCGTACAATTTATAAAGCTTCCTATACAAGCCCATCAGCACACTATGTAAGAGTCATCCAGTCTTCATTTATTTACTGCTATATGAACACAGGGAGTGCATATTGCATTTGAGTAAAGAAAACTGTGTCATTTTGTTTTTATTTGTAATAAAAACTAAACTCAATAGATGTGATCATATACTGTATCAGGTGATGTGAGGAGAGTAGAAATCCCATTAAGCTGTTAAAGTATTATAAATATATTGCAAATACAAGAACACAAAATACAGAAAAGATTTGCGAATCCACCCCGTATATTATAGCAGGAGCAGAGTAGTCACAAAAGAATGTGGAAGTGAGGTCAGCAGCAGGGCATTGTCTGGGGAGGAATGAGGAAGCTGGTTAGGATTTAATTTGCCTTGACTTCTGGTGATCTGCAGAGGAATGAGAGAAGGGGTTAGTGCGCATCGTCAACCCTTAACTCACCGTTTTACACCCAGTTAAGCCCATTGACTGCCTCCCAAGTGTGTGTGTGTGACAATATATTCTGTATATGCTATTGTGCCAATCAACCTCAGACAAGTCAGGAAAGGGAATTTTTTTTTGTTGAAATTGTGATTTTTCAGTTCCCAGTAGTTGGTTAGAAAGCAATTAAGCATATGCAAAAGAATCAACATAAGAATTCACTACTTTTTAACATTAACACTTTTTTAACTTTTAAAGTCGCCTTACTGTGTAATGTGTGGTATTTTAAACCTTTTTATAAGTATACTGGTATTTTCTTTCAGCCCAAAAACTAGCTGTAATTCACCAGCCTTTGTAGTACACAGTGTCACTTTATTATCTTTACTGTTTGGAAACTTGAAAAAAATTTATATAGGGATTTACTTTTCCTGCATTTCACCTTTTCATTTACCTTTGTCATTTTGGTAATGTTATTCAGATTCAGATCGGAGTGGAACAAAGTAACATAACCAGATATTTGCTTAACTACTCATAATTTGACTTTAAAGTAAATTGGTTGATCGAGTGCTTTTGTGGTTACAGGGTGTTTTGTAAAAGTTTGAAATGCTGTAATTTAATATCTTTTTTTTTTTTTTACTTTTTCCTAAAGATATATAATTCTATAGATTACAACATGCATTGATACATTATCTATAAACTCTTACTAAACTTTAGTAAAATTACAATAAAAGCAAAAAAAGTACTACTACTAATAATAAGACACCTTGTGTTGATTGTATCATGTGCTGTATGTCATGTAGCATTTCTTTTTTGTTTTACTTGTCTTTTGATGCTTATATAGTTTTGTCCTATAAAGGATGTTGCCTAGTTTTTAAACTGCTTGCTGATTAATAGTCTCTATTTTATATCCCTAATTAAAATTAAGTAGATGGATGGACCCTCACAAAATAATTGTCAACAATAACTAAGGTTTAATGCTAAACTGGAATCAAATTATGCAGAACATAACATGGCTAATTAATTTTTTAGTTAATTCTTTGCTGTTTAGTGATCAGTATGCTTTGCTGCATCTCTTCCTGTCAGATATCATGCTGTACACTTGAAAACATAAAAAATAATTAAGTTTGTGTAGGCGTTTGAGGCTAGAAATGGAGTGTAGAATGATTACCCTTTTATTGCCCAGAAATCACAAAACTGTTTAGTTTACAATAAGCTTTCAATTTATGTAATGTATTTTGAGTTCTTTTATGCTTTTGATACATTTAAGCATTAAAAAATGCCTTCATGCTGAAGTTAAGCTTGCCTTTTATCTGTTTATAATTAATATTTCTGTATGCTCCTCAAAATTGTTTCTTGCCATTTTTTGCCAAAGTTACTTCAGTCTTAACTTTGCCTCTGATGTTTACGTGTGTGTTTGTGTTTGTTTTTTTCCCTCCTTGTGCAGATGAGACAAGTGGTACTTTTTCTCCTAGCAGTATCTGTAGACCTCCTGTTGGGCCTCCTTCCTGGGATAACAATGTGGTCTGCATTCAACCTGCAAGAAACCTAAGCAGGCCTGATGGTCTAGAAGATGTAGAGGAGCTCGTAAATGTAAATAACGACACATCATTCTCTTAATTGCTTATTGTGTTGTGCAACTAGCAAGGACACCTGCCTGTATAAAATGACAGTCTCTGACTGTAGGTTAGGTGGAAAGACAACACAGTACTTTCACAGTACTTTCTTAGATGTGCATAAAGGTTTAATTGGAGCTTATTCTTGTGCTCCAATTAGTGAGAACAGAAAATAATTGGAAACCAGTTGCTATCTATTAGACAAATAAAATTGGGGCTAATTGCAAAAAAGTTCTAAGATCAAACCTTAGAAAGCTTATCATTACAGTATGGTGCTCTTTGCTAGTTCAGTAGTATCATGACCCGTTTCTCATTTAGTCTAGTTTGCTACATTTAATTGCTATTAACCTTTGCTGAAGCCGATCAGTGTTCAGACAGGCATGGATTTTAGCCTCATTGCTTGGAATCTTTAACAATGAGAAATTTACCTCACCTTCCTGACTTTTGACTTCATCTGTCAGCTATAGGGAATAATTAGGAAAACTGTCAGAAGTTGCGAAGCTTGCTTGAAGACCATGATGTGTGTTTAGCAATGTTATCCACCTTTACTACTCATTGTGCACACAGAATTTGACCGTTTCTAGTACACACATTACACATGACAAGCTCCTCTCATTTAAGTCATTTGCTGCACTTTAATTAGTAGACTATGTGTCCTGATCTCTCTGCAGTTCAGACTTTTCTTTGTCCTTTTGTACAATATAGAAATGTGGGGGGGTGGATGGAAAATAAGTAGTTGTTCGCAGCTAGCAAAGGTTTTTATATAAAGAGACATACTTCTCTGTGGCTTGTCAACTTAAAAAGTTGTTTTTTCATGGTTGCATCAAAGTCTCTTCAATTTGGGAATTTAAATAGTCATAATTCCTAAAAGGGTATTACAGAATTTCCTCGTGTAATCCAGTTTCATCACCTTTAAATCATGTTTTATTTTTATACAGTATAAGTGATCTTTTTATAGATGCCACTTATAAAAATGTTTATAATGTAAATTAAAGAACTTTCTTAGTTTATTTAGTTTGTGCACTTTAGAACAGTGGTTCTCAACTTTATTTTTTTTTTTTTTTTACTTTGGGTCATAGCTCTAGTTGTCAAGAAGCTACTGTAAGTGGACTGAACAATAAGAAGTCAACAAGTTTCCTTAAAAGGGACTTTTAAGTGTTAAGCTTATGAATTAAACTGAACGTATACATTTACGTGGTAATGACATCAGTATTTGTTTACAGTGACATCATATCTTTATTAATATCACCATTGACGAAGAGTACTGAACAAAGACGCACTAAAACACCATTTTACAATTAGTAAGAACAAAATCAATACCACTACCCTATTTGATAAATCAGTAATTAAAAATACCCTCAACAATTCAGCTAATTTGTCACCCATATAATGAGGGCTTCCTGTACCAATAAAAAGTAAATAAGAGGGCAGCAGCACATGAAATCACATCTTCGTATCAATAACACTTGATTTTGTGCACATCTCACTTCATCCTTTAGTTTTCTGCTTTACAACACACTGCTTCTTGTTCTTGATGGCTGCTACCCCTCTGATTTTGTTTGCACCACATTCCAGGTCATCCTAAGACTTCATAAAATGTTGTGATAAACTGATTTGACAGGCACTAATTATAGGAAGACTACAAGTCTTTAGATTAGATTAGATATGCTTTATTAATCCCATGGGGAAATTTAGATGCATACAGCAGTAGAAACATAACCAAGGATAAATACTCACAGAACAGATAATACATCCAATCAATCAATTGATAGATAAATAAATAAGCAAACCGAATGAATGAATCAATCAATCAATCCAATTAATTAATCAATTAATTAAAATAAACTTAACTAGTACATCGGATGGAAGCATCAAATTGCCTGATAGCAGTTGGCAGAAAAGATCCCCAGAGGTGCTTCTTAGCACACTGAGGTGGAATGAGCCTGCAGTTATAAGTATTCCAAGAGAGCGCCTCATGGAGGTTATGTACGTATATTCTGTGTTAAAGATCCACTACATATAAAAACATAGGGAACAAATTCCAGTGCTAAATATTGTGAGTATGTGTAGGTACATCCAGCAGCTTGTCTAGGCTGCATGTTCAAGTGAAATGTGCTACAGAATGAGAACTCCTACTTCAGACCAACAGTGTGGAGATTGAAAAGTGAAATTCACCACACAATGTAAAAACTGTGGAAGCAGGTTGCTCAGTTAAAAATTTTAAAAACAGCATTGTCAAAATATGGACATTTTGCAATGGATGCAAATGATAAAAAGATAGCTGGTTGTTAAACATAAATGAAAAATAGAAAAGTTTATGTGAAATTTTACAGTTCTTTGGGAAGTTGCAGAAACATTGGCTGAATATCTGAAGTAAATGTACATCTTTGCTCTGCCCCTACATTGGCAAAGCATGTTCAGTGTTTCAATTTCATAATCCTATCACAGGGATTGCCATCTTGCATTCTTTCGAACAGAAAATAATTTTGATATTACCCATAATGAAAAATAAGTCATTTGTTGGTTTCCAGAGGAGAAAATGGAAATGTTTTAACAACTGATGCCAGTTTTTGTGTTAGACTGAAGCAGGGGAAAATATGAAAATCGCATACTCGAAAGAGACACAAGTACACATTTAATAACATTTTTAAATTGTAGACACAATTTGTTGAAGTTACGGTTTTATATCAAAGTGAGGCAGAGCTGAAACAGAAAAGGAAATAAAGGAGAGTATCCACTGGCAGTACTGAGTAAATGAGAAGGGACGGCAGAGCACACAAAAATAGGAAGGGAGGTTTGACACATTTTTTAGTTAAAGCCTGTATACGGCACACTCATTCATCCCACTTTCATGGTCAATTCACTGCTTGTGACAATTAGTGATAGGGATGCCACATCTGCTGTAGACATTAATTTCAAGAAGGGGTCATATAATCAGTGCTCTATTGTGGCGAGCTGATGTCAACTAAAATTTCTTCAGGTTCTCCACCAGGACTAGCACATGGTTCTTATATACTGTACGTGTGACCAGACTTAATGTGGTGCTGATTGAGTTTTTTTTTTCTGGCTTTAATATCCACAGTCACCTTAAACGTCTGTTGATTAAAAACATTTCTAACAGGAGCAATTGTAAGTCAAATGAGTTTGGATATCATTTTGTAGCCTTTCCCTGCCTTGGAAAGGTCATTTATTTTTTTTTTTTAATAAAACCTTTATTAGTTGCTTAGGAGAGTCCAAGGGTGGTGTTTATGGGCCTGGAATACTAAGATGTTAGGACAATCTGAGTATTTTTCAACTAACGTTAAGGTTTAAAATCAATTGTAATCTCTGGAAATATGTCACTTTTAAGTTTTGCCCCCAGCAGAGGCTGTGTGTTTATTTGTTTTCACTTGAAGATGCAGTAATACATCAAGTTTAACCAAGGGAGCCTATACATTTGCTAATGTCTCACATCTCCTGACAGCTGTTTGAACGTCCAGCAGATGATTGGTGATCAGAGCTTAAGAACTTCTTTAAGGCTCAGTCAGCCACCTCACCAAAATTACGGTCAGTTTTAGGGTGTTACAGGATTTCCAAAGCAGCTACTGGAAATAACTAAGAAATAAAACTTCTATGTCTTTATTTGTTTGTTATTCCTCTAAATCGAATTTAATTTAAAAGAGGTTTTAACTTTTTAAATGTACAGGGTGGGCCATTTATATGGATACACCTTAATAAAATGGGAATGGTTGGTGATATTAACTTCCTGTTTGTGGCACATTAGTATATGTGAGGGGGGAAACTTTTCAAGATGGGTGGTGACCATGGTGGCCATTTTGAAGTCGGCCATTTTGGATCCAACTTTTGTTTTTTCAATAGGAAGAGGGTCATGTGACACATCAAACTTATTGGGAATTTCACAAGAAAAACCAAAAACAATTGGTTTTAATGTAACTTTACTCTTTCATGAGTTATTTACAAGTTTCTCTTTGTTTACAGCCATTGACATGCATGTCGCAGAGGTTAACATGTGAGGAGCGGATAGAAATTGTGTTGATGTCTGGTGAACGCAGTAACCGGGTCATTGCAGCAGATTTCAATGCAAGACACCCTACGAGACCACTCATCTCCCATGCTACAGTTAGCAAACTTCTTGCTAAGTTTCGTGAAACTGGTTCAGTGTTGGATTTGCCAAAATGTGGACGCATGAAAACTGTCACTAATGAAGAAACATCAGTGGCTGTCCTAGCTTCATTCAGCAAGAGCCCACAGCGTAGCACTCGCCGCATGTCACTGGAGAGTGGCATTAGTCGAACATCCCTTCAGCGGATATTAGCTACTCACAAATGGCACCCTTACAAACTCCAGCTACTGCAGCATCTCAACAAGGATGACCCAGATCGGCGCACTGAATTTGCAGAATGGGCAAAACAAAAATTGGAACAGGACCCTCAGTTTACGCAGATTTTGTTCAGTGATGAGTCAAACTTTTATGTGAATGGTGAAGTTAACAAACAAAACCACCGCTATTGGTCTGACACTAACCCACATTGGATAGATCCCTCCAAGACTGTTGGAACAAAAAAAATGATAGTATGGTGTAGTATATGGGGTACAAAGATAGTGGGGCCATTCTTTATCAATGGAAACCTCAAGGCCACTGGATATGCGAAATTGCTACATGATGATGTGTTTCCCACTTTATGCACTGAAGCTGGCACGTTCCCTGAGTTTTTCCAGCAAGATGGTGCACCACCACATTATGGGTGTCAGGTCCAAGCATTCCTAGATGAACAGTTTCCTGGAAAGTGGATTGGTCGTCGTGGGCCAGTTGAATGGCCCCCAAGGTCTCCCGATCTGACCCCCTTAGACTTTTATCTTTGGGGTCATCTGAAGGCAATTGTCTATGCTGTGAAGATACGAGATGTGCAGCACCTGAAACTACGGATACTGGAAGCCTGTGCTAGCATTTTTCCTGCGGTGTTGCTATCAGTGTGTGAAGAGTGGGAGAAGAGGGTTGCATTGACAATCCAACACAATGGGCAGCACATTGAACACATTTTATAAGTGGTCAGAAACTTGTAAATAACTCATGAAAGAATAAAGTTATGTTAAAACCAAGCACACCATTGTTTTTCTTGTGAAATTCCCAATAAGTTTGATGTGTCACATGACCCTCTTCCTATTGAAAAAACAAAAGTTGGACCCAAAATGGCCATCTTCAAAATGGCCACCATGGTCACCATCCATCTTGAAAAGTTTCCCCCGTCACATATACTAATGTGCCACAAACAGGAAGTTAATATCACCAACCATTCCCATTTTATTAAGGTGTATCCATATAAATGGCCCACCCTGTACTTATTCAGCTGAATATTTTATTAAAATCTTGCTTAGCATCTAAATGTTATTTTTCTTAATATGCTTATTTAACTAATTTTTATTGAAAGATTATATTTTAAATGCCATACTGAGTTTTCTAACATTATTATAATCCTCTGAGCCTTGCGTAAAATAAAACAAGCAATAATAAGTCAAGATTTTGAAGACTACTTGTGCAATTGTATAGTAAAGTGCAAATGAAGATTTTGTGCTGTCTTCCCAATTCTGTAAAAAAATCATCTGAGTAAATTCTAGAAGATTGTATTTATTCTTTAACAAAATTTGAGGTCTGAGATGTGACATAGTTTGCCCACCCTGTGGTAAGAGGAGCGCCTATTTTTTTATTACATTAAAATGTACAGATAAATTGTTCATAACTATACATTTTTAAACAACATGGTCTTTCACTTTCAGCATTCTATGAATCTGACAGGTTTCACAGGTAGCATTTTGAAATGTCAATTTGGCTGCCAAACAATGTGTATGCAATGTGTGCTTTTCTTTCTAAATGCAAATTGCACTTTTACTCCCATAGGCTTGCCCATTTATTACCTTTGTTAGTCTCAGCCATATCATGAATTTAAGATTTGTCAAGAACTGACTACAGTTAAGACTGTGGACTGGCAACTTTGAAGGAAAAAAGGATGCAAATTGCAGATGTATTTTGATTCCACAAACTCTGGTTACAGGAATTCTAAGTAATGGTTTGCCTGTGTTGAAAGAGCTTTAAAAAATGTGAGATCACAAAATGTTGCTCATGTACTGTTCTCAACACACTCATCCAGTTTGTGGTGACATGAGGTGTGTATGTTGCACTATTTTACTTGTTTTATACTTGTCCTATCTGTAGAAGTTTCAGTAGGGGTGGCAGTGCTATTAGAGGAAGGAAAGTGCAGGACTACATGCACTACAACACATTACAGGTTCAGATGGAGGCAGAGCCGTAAAGAATTAGGAACAGCAAGTCCAACATTTTCCGTAACTATCAGATTTCATTGTACTTGCAAATCACTTTTTCAGTACTTGGTGTTGTATGTTGAGAATCAAGTAATTCTATTGACCTCCTTGGCGTTAACCCCAAGTGTCTCTCGGGCTCAGAATTTTATGTATAAATGAGTAAACCTGAATGTATTTTGGGTTAAGCTGTTATGATGCGATGTGCATCATTCAACCTGGATAATGCCTGAGACAGTAGTCTGCTGCCACCTGATGGATAAAATTGCATGCTGCAGCAAACCATGAATATTTCTGTGTATTTTCCCACTCTAAGGTAACTCATCAGTATTCATGAGTGTGACGGAGCCTTCAACCAAAACGCAATGGCATATAAACAAGAAGCTATAAATCCAGTTTTTAAACAAACTAAAACTGAATCTTAAGTTCTTTCAAGCGATAGTGATGACAGGTTGAATTGGCCATAAAACGTTGACATGGATAGTGAAACTGGTGAATGTGGCACTGTATGACTGAACCGCCGTGATATGTCTGGTGAATTTGGTCACCTCAAAGTTCACTGTAGTGCAAGAAGGTAAAAGTAGGTAAAATGATTGGGATCAAGGGGTAAGGACAAGAAAGACATTAGCCCCCTAAGCATTATTGACGATGCAACAACACTCAATGATTATGTCAGGGATGTTATTGTGGTAGCCTACAATAACACAATGGGTGGTGTCCGTTGTGCAGATCAGGTTCTAACATCCTGCACTCTCATGGGCTAGTGACAGAAAAAATGTTATAAGAAAATTATGTAAAGAATCCTGCTTCTTCTGCCCTATTGACATCAGGCTGTGTGTTGGTGTGTATTTCAAAGCATAATCTCACAAAATGAGATGAGTGCAGCAGTGGACACTAAACAAACATTTCATACTGTATTTATGTTGATGTTTTGGTATTTACATGTAACATGTAAAAGCCTTCAATGTTTTTGGCTCATTTTCCTGGGGCTAAACAATATTATGGAAGCTACAACCTCAAGCATATAAAAATGATGGAATTATTGATTCACAGCTCATGTCTGCAAGTTGGGCCTTGTACAGTTGCTCCTTTTTTAGGATATCTTATCAAAATAAATCATATGGGGACTATTTATTAGGTTTTTCAAGAGGATATGTATTGTCAAAGGGAAAGGTAATAAAAGTTAAGTATCCTTTAAATGAATTCGTTCAAAGCAATGTATTATGTAGTGTCCGTTAATGTTTAGATAAAAGGTCATATTTGTTGAAATTATCTAGTGAGAATTTCTTTCTTTCCAGGTTTGGGTGCTCCAGTTATTTGTATATAACTGAATCAGTAATGAACAGTGTTGATAAAGTAAAATTCACCAAAGTGTTTTTCTCACAGTAGGCCTTATTCACCAAATAGTTTCTTGCAAATTTGATGTGTGGCCGGATTAGGTGAACTCTAAGCCCCATGATGCTTTGTGACGTTAGTGTGACATTATAGAGCTGTAGCAGCAACTCTTCTCACACCTGGCTGCTTAAGAATGTTGCAGATTTGCTTAAGTACTGTATATGATCACTACTCTACCCATATTTCCATGTGTGTTTTAAAAAAAGTATTTTCATTTGAGGGGTGCATTTATAATACTGAGCCCCGTGCTAGAGTTCCAAGCCTTAAAGGTGCCCTCCTTCTCAAATCAGAATGGGACACTGTGAAACAATAATGAGAGATTTATAATTACTGTATTTACAAGGTGTTTCATTGTTCTTAATGGAAGAAAAAAGTGCAAAGCATCTGCACAGATGAAGTGGAAACAAAAAAATGTTCCAGCTGCACCCTGAGCCGCAATATAAAACAATGAAAAGAACCAGCGCCTGTGTCTCAAGATTAGAACCCTGTGAGTGTAATCTTTATATATAAAAACCAAATACCACTGACTCACTCATTACAAAATCTCCCGATCTGTGAGGACTTGGGACTTGAAATTTGGAATGTAGATTACCCTTGGCCCATAGGTGCTCGCTAAGAAACGTTTTTTTAAACCCGTTTGTATGTCTGTCTGCTTTTCACGAGAGAACTACTTAACGGATTTAGATCGGGTTTTTTTCTATAATTTGCTTGAACATTCCGTTGATTTTGCGACTTTCTCATTGTGTTAATAATCATAGTTCGCTTGCAGGAGCGATATATTCACGCTAAGCCGAGACAGAGGCTGCAGGCCGAGGGGATGGGGAAGAGTGACGTCAGGAGTAGGGAGCTGAGCGGGGCATTCCTCACTGGCCTGTTTCACTAATACACGGGTGAAGCTGTGGGGGATGGCTAGTGATGTATATTTTAATTACTTATTTGCTATTTTGTGGCCATTTGTTATACTTTGTTTGTGGTTTTCAATCTGTCTGCTTCTTTTGTTGTTTGAGGCTCAGTGGCACAGTGGTCAGCATTTCAGCCTCACAGCTTAGATCGCATTTTTGGCCACAGTAATATGTGTGGCACAGCTGGCAGACCTTTAAAAGACCATTGCACCATTATAATCCACTCAGAATGAGTTTAACTCTTCCTTCCCCATTGACTTCAGTGCATTTTGGGAAGTTCACAAACATTTCGGTGATTTCGCCAAACGAATAATTGGTGAAAAAAAAATGCTAGAGAATCAAACATATTTTTTCTTTGTTCATGTACCGGTATGTGTGTATTATAGAATGTAATTCTTTACAATTTTCCCACTAAAAACTGGCCTTAAATTGTTCCTAACACAAAGTTACTCTCCGTTGTGCACTAATCAAGTCTAACATCTTTGTACTTTAGAGTGTTAGATTTATTTTTTATTTACATGGAAGTAGTTATTATTATGAAGTCCAAACTAAACTCCCTGTTCTGATTTTTTCCTCTGTCCATAAGTACCAGAATTTTGTAGTTTTAAGGCTGTAATGGTAGAAGACATGACCCACTCTTTTAAAACAAACAAAAGTATATACTTACAAACTAAAATGCATTATTTGTCAAGATGTTCAGAAGATTACATTTGAGATATGAATACATAAAGTATGACATTACCAAGTGTTCTAAGTGGTAAATCATTTTTTATTAATTAGTCATTAGAAAGTTTAAACAAACTTAAAAAGGGACAAATTATCTCACACTGAGGCAGCAGGCCTGCTTTCTGAATAGGCACAGGGTAAGAAGGCCATTTGAAAGTAAATCTGATTGTCTGTCAGTATTGAGATCCTCATCAGTGCCTTCTGAAACTATTTATGTGCTGTTAGTGCTCATGAAATGAGAGCACTGCTGACAAAGCTGATGTGAGCTTGCAACCCAAAAGGGCAATTTAGCTGATGTGTCTGACTGCAGCGTGACATGTGTGACATGCTTGGCTGACGATAACTGCATCCTTAGATCACTCAAAACTGACCGCTGGCTAGGAGGCTTGTAAGAATGTAACACTGTTTTTCTTTTAAATGAAAATTGACATACACCAGAGAACATCTTTTTATGGCTTGGTTTTGTTTTGATTTTATTTTCAGTCGGTTATTAAGGCATTAAAAGAATTGTGTCTTAGCGCAATCATTGCAGTGTTGCTGCAAGCATACATTTACATTCTGTATAGTTGCTGAACAAGTGTAGTACAAAAAAACCTTATAACACACTTTCTTAGTTTGTATTTTATAATCACAAATAATTTGGAGAAAAGTGTTCTAGTTTAATTGGAAACCGTACACATTACAGATTTATTTTAGTATTTCTTCAGCAGTGTGAATTGGTCAGCAAAAGTTGAGGGAAATGCATTTAAAAATTCAAGAAAAGTAAGTCATAATTCAAAAGTCCACCTTTCTTTAGTTATTTATAATATGTAAATTAAATATATATATATATATTAGAACATTAGATCACTCTAGACGAGAACAGGCCATTCAGCCCAACAAAGCTCGCCAGTCCTATCCACTTATTTCTTCCAAAAAAACATCGAGTCGAGTTTTTGAAAGTCCCTAACGTCTTATTGTCTACCACACTACTTGGTAGTTTATTCCAAGTGTCTATCGTTGTTTGTGTAAAGAAAAACTTCCTAATGTTTGAGCGAAATTTACCTTTAACAAGTTTCCAACTGTGTCCCCGTGTTCTTAACTAATTTTAAAATAACAGTCTCAATCCACTGTACTAATTCCCTTCATAATTTTAAACACTTCAATCATGTCAATCATATTGCAAGTGGAAATCAGAACCCCATTCCATACTTTAAGCACTTGATAATAAATGTAGCAGATCTTGAACAAACTGCCTGTTGGGTGAAAAATTTGTCTTAAACAATTTTCTTTTCCCTATATTGTGGGATCAGATATCCTACATTAAACATTTTGCCACCCTTACAGTAACTGAATAACATTCAACATCTATTTGCAGAAAAAAAAGCATTCACATTTACAACAGTGAAATAAAAAGAAACAAACATCACCACATCTAGATGCCTTACAATAAGCCTAACTTAACTTACAATGTGGATTAACAAAATGTACCCTACTTTTTTCTTCCAAAAATGCCTATGGGGCACTAGATATTTACATTGCAATTGACAAGAAAACAGATGGAAATGAAGGCACAAACAGGTTCTAATTGGAACTGCTTGCGACACTAAGGCCTTCTCATTTGTGTAAAATGTATTAGAAATGTTTGTCCCAGGATATGTAAGTACTTGCATCCAAAATGTGTCATTTACTTGTCAATGCTGAAAATAAATCTTACTTATAAGTCCTATTTAGTGTGGTTTATGACGTATACAATATATATTAGATGTACTGTATAACTGAGTTTCCAGTTAATTTCAAAGTCTAACTTAAAGATGCCATCTTTCGTCTGTTTTGTTTTTATCAGAAATTCTAAAGCTAATGTGTAACTGAAATAATAAAAAAAGAATACTGACAAAAGTTAACTATTGTAATATATAAAGCTATACCCAGTCAATGATTAGATTTTTATAACGTTCCCAGTGTATGCGTGGTGTGATGCAGCCGATGCTCCCCAATCAGTGTTGAACACACCATTTGTTTTACTTCTCTGTCTTCAGCTGCCTGAAATGGAAGCCAAGAATGGCCAGGGAGTTGCCAGCAACTCACCACATTCCCTACTTCAGGATCCTAGAGCTCACTTTTGCTTTGATTCGAGGTAGGTGGCTCAGCCCTGTTTATGTCATTTTACTTAAAGGTACAAAGAGCAGTACTGGCATTCATTTTCAATGTCAAAAACTGAAATGAGAATTGACCTCAGACCAGTAATGTTTGTGATTTAACAAAGTATTATCTGTTTTAAACACAGTAATATGTTATGTCTGCTTGATTTAATGTGCTTCTGATATTTGAAATAAACACACTTTAGGTAAATGCCTTTTAAACATTAATAGAGGTTTGCATTGAAGTGCTAGGCCAGTCCTGATTGTTCATGTCGCTCTTGTGGAAGTGGCGCTGTATAGAGCTGTGCTCAGATTCATTTTGTCATGGTTGGTATTAATAAGACGAGTTTGTAACGCATACAGAGCTGCATCTCTGTCCAGCGTAAATGTACTGACAACTCAAAGCTAGGGAAGCTTTACATGACTGGGAAAAGCAGAGAATTACATAAAGAAGGAAGTGACAAATTATAAAAAATTGTTTCATTGATTTTAGTTTGTGTCACTTTTTCTGTAGCTCACAGATTTTGCCGTTTTAACTGTTGATCTTATTACACTTTGACTTTGTAATAAAATGTCTAGAACCCATTTAAGTGGTGTGCGTAAAACACAACGCTCCATATGTGACATCTACAGTTGACCAATCCCTCTTTAGCAGTGAGCTAACCTGGTGCCCCCCTAACAATATGATTCTGATGAAAAACACGCATTATAAGGTGCATGGTTAAGTCTGCTTTTAAAATTTCAATAAATACAATATATTAACGTGTCATTGATTCTTCTTGTGAGCGCTGTCATTTAGGTATAGTAGAGCTTCTAATTATTCTTTTAACTAAGACATGGTCCGTACACAAATTATAAAAAATAACTATAATTCTTAAAGGCCCACCTGCCATTGTAGGCTTTTTGTGTTCTCTCAGTGCCGTCCTTGCATTTTGATTGTATTTATCTGGAGAAAAATTCTTTGTTTTGTCGTCGATTGTATTCTGGAAAGAGTACTTGCATGTACTGTATGTACATGTGTGCCCTCCGTCTCTCCTGTATTAAGTGTAAAGCATGGGGTGCCTGTCAGGTGTGTGGGGTTAGAGGTCAACATGGACACTGGTAAGGGGTGCTGGCACCTGCACCAGGAGTATTTAAGGGAGTCCCTGCCCTAAATTACTTAAAAGACAATGGCACCCTTATCTTTCTTGCACAGCAGTACGGTATATCTTTTTATTTTTGGTTTTTGTTTATTTGTTTGTATATTTTTTTGACTTTACTAATATCATTGCACATAGTTGTAACAAACTCCAGTCTAACAAACGCTTTTAATCACAGATGCTTGACTTTGATAAAATGTTATTTTAGGATTTTGAAGGCTTACCTTTACATTGTATGATGAGGAACTGCATTTCCAAACTTAACTTTTCTTTTTTCATCCCTCAGCATTGATGTCCATAAGAGGTGCCCGTTGTGTGAGCTGATCTTCCCTCCCAACTATGACCAAAGCAAGTTTGAGGAGCACGTTGAAAGCCACTGGAAAGTATGTCCCATGTGCAATGAGCAGTTCCCTCTGAACTGTCAACAGCAGGTGTTTGAGAAGCACGTGATGACCCACTTTGATGGCAATGTCCTCAACTTTGAGTAGACGTTTAGACTTTAGGCCTTCGGCGAACGTGTTGAAATGTCAAATTTTGCAGAGGTGTCTGTTTAAATTACACTTTAAATGTAGCATAATGATTTGTGTGTATTCCTTTCCTGTTGTAAATATGCCCTGTCAGATGCCCTCTCAAGTATTCCCTGTGACCACCATCTGAACTGCAGTACACCAGTACAGGCGTGCAATTTATTATTTGGATTAAGCTAGAACAGCTGTTAAGGAAAGATGACTGACTGAGTGTGCGAGTGTGTGTGTGTGTGTGTGTGTGTGTGTGTGTGTGTTAGCGCCTTCACTTACATAGTAGTTGGTTTAAATGAAGCGACTGAGTGCTTGTAGTATCTTCTTAGCATCTGAGCTTTTATTGTATTTGTTGCCGTTGGTCGTAAAGATTACATAATACCAACCAGTTTGCCACTAAATTTGTATGTATTTAACATTAAGGTTCTAAGTACTTTATAAAGAACTGGGCAGTTCTTCTTTGCTAATATTTTAAAATGCATTTCACTTCTTCTACAATCTTGTTTGAAGCCGTCTGTGAAATCCTCCAATGTGTACTTGGACTGGCGACACATAAGAAATCTACCATTGTGCTATTTTACGCAAGTTTCTGACTTCCTTAATTTTATTTGATGATAAGTTAGTGTGCAATGAAATCTCTTATTTAAAAAAGATTGTTACTTTTCATTATTTTTTGTTAATTAAAGAGGGTAGTGTATTTAATCCTTCTGTAAATGCTGGTTAAAATAAAAATACAAAAATGAATCTTAAAGCAACCAAATGCCTCATCATTAGATTGCTTTTAAGCACACAAACTTTTCAAGACAACTGACCTTCTGTGTCTGCCCTTCCAGGACCCCCTACTGTATGTTGCTTCTTGAGTGTATCTGAACCAGTTGTACAGCTCCAAATACCGATCAAAACTACACAAAGAAAGCGTAAGATATATTGCATTGTGTATAACAGTTGGTGCACACAGCAAAAAAGAACACGTGAAATGGCCTAAATGTTATATTTTACTTTAAAATTTGAATTTTATCAATATGACAGGTGATCAGAAAGTGTAACAGACCCAAACTAAACCAAACAAGGTTTATTGTTCACCATAGTACCCATGACCCTTGTGTCACCATTCCTCTGTAGCTGACTTGATGTCTTCATCATTGGTATAAAGAATCCCACAGAGGTGGCCCTTCAGACTGGGGAGCAAGTGACAGTCCGAGGGGGCCTGGTCTGGACAACAGGGTGGATGTGCAATCTGTAGGTTCACAAAGCTGCCTTTGCAGTGTGAGCAGGGCACTGTCAACGGGCAAAAGGGGAGCAGGTGACGGTTATCCTCACCACGTCTTACCTGATTGTCTGCCACAAAAGGAAAAGCAAATCGGTGTGATATTGACGTATTACTGACCAGTTATGTGTGTCTATTGAGGCATGTAATTAATATGAAGTACGCCTTCAACATCCTTTAAAATTGTGCGCACGATCTTGTCAGCACTGGCTTGATTTTGGTGTTTTAGAATCCCTGGACTTCCTTGGTTTTGACTATTTTTTGGACTTAAGGGAGCATAGTGATGCATGCAAGTTCTTTCCCAAGCTATGAAATGCTTTTTAAATTTCTCTAATACCTCAAGATTGTCCTTAAAACATCAGAAGCCGTGTTTCTTCATTTCAGGAGTCAATATTCTCGGTATCTAGCATACACACGCCTTACTTAAGTTTAATTTTTAATGACGTGTGGATTCAGTTGAGCATTAACTAACCTCTAGATGAGATATGATCTGGACTATGGCTCGTCACTGATAGTAACCACTATGAATCAGACAAATTGATTTTAATGGATTTCGGATTTACTGATGATCTGCAATGCACACTTGTCTTGACTGCACTGTTCACTGGCCATTGAACTTGGAGTAAAAGTAAGGCCAGAAGGATTTGGAACTGGTGTGCCAATCATTGTAATGGGCAATGTTCGATCGCTGTAGAGTAAGATGGATGAACTGTCTGAGTCATGGAGCATACCAGTACGGTGGCATTTTGTGTTTTATGGAGTGCTGGCTTAAACTTGAGTTACCTTCTGCTGTTTTAATGCTGAACTGATTTCATCTTCTTTGAGCAGACAGAGACGCAGTGTGGTGTGGAAAAAGACAGGAAGGGCCTGGTCTTCCATGTGAGCAATGGTGCTAAAAATATTAGTTATGTTATCCTTATTAATGTTTATATTCCCCTGCTGCAAATGGGGACTCGGCGATGGAAATGATTCATTGTGTCATCGTTACTTTAATCATGACTCAGTCCGACCCTTGACTTCAGCTTTGTGACTTTAGAGGCAACAATGAAAAATTTTTGTGACGTGTTCCAGTGTGGGAAATAACAAGCTGGACCAGCTTTATTCAAATGTTAAAGATGTGTTTAAGTGTAAGCTTACTTACAGTGGCACCTTTGAGCAGGTCTGACCACAACCTGATTGAACTTATTCCCAAGCCTGTTATTAGATGGCAGCCTGTTACCACCAGAATAGTGAGGAAGTGCAGCCTGCAGGCAGAAATGACTGCTACCAAATGGGGATGATATTGAGGGGCTGTCACTACTGTATATCACAAACTATATTCACTTTTGTGTTGACAATGTGGTACCCTCAGACAGTGTGTTGCTTTCCAGACAACATGCCCAGGATTACTAAGAACCTAAAAAGTCTCCTAAATGAGAAAAAGAGAGCATTCAAGTCTAGTGCTAAAGAAAAAGTGTAAAGGAAAGGATTACAAAGCTAAAATGGAAAACAGACTCATTCAGAATAACATGAAGGATGACTGGGATGGATTAGGCATAACTACTGGACTCAAGCAATCCAGGGTTCAGGTGATAGAAGGGGATGTGGACAAAGCTAATGCCCTGAACCAATTTTATAACAGATTATCACTCCCATTGCCACCTTTTACCAATGACTACTCTCCCCACACCATCTATAATAGATAAACAACTCCTATTACATCTTCTGGAGTGGGCAGTGAGAAGTCCATTTCTGACCATCAGTGTGAACTGTCCATAACTGAAGATCAAGTAAGGAGACACCTGACGAAGCTACACACAGGATAAGCTGCAGGACTAGATGGAGTCCCTCCTTGAGTTCTTAAGACCTGTGCTGACCAAATTTGTGGTGCCCTCTGTCACCTGTTCACCTAAGGCATCATATAGTGGTTCTGCTGTGGAAAACAGCCTGCATTGTTCCTGTTCCAAAAAAGGCAGAGGTTTCTTCACCTAATGATTACAGACCAGTGGCAGTTATGTGTCACATCATGAAGACCTTTGAGAGGCTTATCCTGGATGAGTCCTTTGCTGGTAGACCACCTGGACCCGTTGCATTTTGCCGGTCAGTTAGTTTGGAGTGGAGAATGCATGTACTATATCGTCTGTGCTCCACAAGGTTTATTCTTACCTGGACAAAGCTGGTATCACTGTGTGGATTGTTTTTTTGATTTCTCCAGAACTTTCAGTACCATCCAGCCATTTCTATTGAGGGGTGATCTCATAGATATGCAGGTGGATGAGCCTACGGTGTCCTGGATAAGGGAATATCTGTGGGGCAGACCACAGGACTGTGTTCCTGATGCGAGCAACTCTGGAACACCATAAGGAACAGTCCTGTCTCAGTTTCTCTTCAATCTGTGCACCTCAGACTATAAACAGAACTCCAGGTCATGTCACTTGCAGGAATTTTCAGGTGATTCTGCCCTTCTAGGGGTGTATTGAAGAGGGGGAAGAGACAAAGGAGAGGAATCAGATGGGGAATTGTCTGCATCTTGACATCAGCACAACCAAAGAACTGTTCAGTTATGGCCTTGGAGGCAGTAGCTGAGGAGAGAATAGGCAAACACTGAGTACTCTGAGGCTCCTTTATACCAACAGCGATACGCCTGCATCAAGCCTCACTGGGACTGGGACTGCCAAGTGAGGAGTTTTCTTTTTAAATTTTCTTCCATTTTAGCCATTGTGATGGGTGTTTAAACCACAGCGTGTGTTTATAACTCTATATATATATTTATTTAAAGAACTTCTGGGATAAATAAAGCTCTGTCTGTAATGTCTGCTGTCTCATGTACCTTTACTCCTAAACATCCTATTTAATTTTGTTCCAGAGTTGTCAAAATTTTCTCTTGTCATTGATGTTAAAGGCCTTCTTGAGAGTAGCATACAAAGTCAACAGGCCATGGTACTTGTTGGTTAGGCAAGAGGGAATAATATTAGAATCGAAGGTCCACCTGAGAATCGTGAAAGTCCAAACCCAGTGAAATTCATAGCTGAACTATTCTCAAACATAATTGGAGAGGACTTTAAATGAGATATCGAGATAGCAGCAGCTTATCGCATACGTGGATGAAATACCTTTAAACCTAGGACATTAATTGCCTGCTTCGAGAGTTCACAATTTAAGTTTGCTGTAATGGCACTCCTCAGACACAAACAAGAGATTATATTTAAAAATAACCACATTCATATTTTCCCTGATTTCTCACCCTCAACAGCTGCTAAACATGCAGCTTTTTACAAATTTAAACAGCGGTTACGAAAAGCCGATATCAGATACAGCCTCTTCTATCCTGCCAAACTGAAAGTGGAAATTCAAGACAAATATCACATCTTCTCTATCACGGATGAAGCAGAAAAGGAATTAAGAAAGCTGATCCTGACGCATTTTTCAAATACGAAAGTGTGTTGCATCCCGTCATGGTATGGCAAGAAGATATTACCTGCTGTCTGATCTGCTTGCAATGATACAGTACCATAATTATACATCCTTTTTTCTTCTTGGACGCTTTTTGTTTATGTTTTAATTATAATTGTAGGCATATGTGTGGAAGAAATTAAAGCAGGTGTTTTTTTTGTTTTTAACTATTCTAAAGGAGACTGTTTAACATCATACCCTTGGTTTATTGTTAGTATTGCATTAGGGTTTACTATGCTTATCCAGGGCCACTTTTTAACACCACTCCCTGGGTTTACTATCTTTAATATTTCAACTGTTGATGATTATATTTTATGCTTAAAGTATTTAGACTTTATCGCCAATAGATATCTCTTCTTTTTAATCCCCAAATGCCGCTGGGGGTCTGGGGTTGGGTGGGCTTGTTTTGCTATGGACGTACTCTGTCTCTAGGTATGTCAGAAGACCGGGACTTTGTGAAGTGGGGTCCAGCCTCACATGGGGAGGCAAAATGGGGGTTGGGGGGATAAGGGGGGGGTGAAAGAGAGCAGGCTATATCTAATCTATCTTTTTAAACCTTATAATGATAACTACCAACGTAACAATAACCTGCACGGCAATAACTTGTGGAAAAATTGGAAATTAAGGTTAAAGCTGTCTCACTTCCAGTTAAGACTATAAAATGAAATCAAAAATTCAGAATCAGTGTCTCCATGATGGGACAGTTAACTTTGTGAGCTGGAATTTTAAAGGCCTGAATCATGCATTAAAGAGAAAGAAAGTATTCTCTCACCTAACAGGGTTAAACGCTAAAATAGTATTTTTACAGGAGACCACTTACTAAGCAAGGATCAGTTCTGGCTGCAAAAAGACTGGACTGGCCAAATGTTCCATTCTAGCTTTACAAAGAAAACTAGAGGTGTGGGAATCCTCATACACAGAACAGTATCATTTGTAGCATCAGATGTAGCATCTGATCCTGAAGGGAGATATGTGATTGTCTTGGGCAATTTATTTAACTGTAAAGCGATTTTGATAAATGTTTATGCACCTAATGTTGATGATAGGGAATTCATGCAAAATGTATTTACATCCATTCCCAATGTGAACACTCATAAAATTATAATGGCTGGGGACTTTAATTGTGTTTTAAATCCACTCTTAGATAGGACTTCTGTCACAGGGGGGATGACATCTAACACTGCAAAGACAATTACACAGTTTGTCACTGACCACAACTTATCAGACCCCTGGAGGTTTCTAAACCCAAACTCAAGAACATATTCCTTCTACTCACCAGTGCATCATTGCTACTCAAGAACTGATTATTTCTTTATAGATAATTTCTTGCCTACGATTAAATCTTGCAAGTACGATGCTATTGTTATTTCTGACCATGCCCCTCTGATCTTGGAGCTAAAGTCACTATGCCCCACACACTCATCTCGCAGATGATGTCTTAACCCACTTCTATTATCAGACGAGAACTGTACAGAATTTACATCAAAATAAATCAGTTTCTTCCTAGAGGCAAATACATCCTCAGAGGTTTCTGCAGGAATACTCTGGGAAACTCTAAAGGCCTTCTTAAGAGGACAGATTATTTCATATCTTTCCCATAGAAATAAATTAGAAACCAAGAAGGTATTGGAGCTAACCAGTGAAATGACTAGAATATATCAAGAGCATGCCAGGTATCCAAGTGAGGCTCTCCATAGGAAAAGGCAGACTCTGCATTCAGAACTCAACCTCTTAACAACCAAAGAAACAGAACAACTAATTTTAAATCAAGACATCATTACTATGAACACGGAGAGAAAGGTAATATAACCCCTTAGCTCAACAAATCCATAAGCAAGAAGTTCGCAATGCAATCCCAGCAATCACCAACACCGATGGAAATAAAATTATTGACCATAAAAATAAAATGCACACATTTAGAGACTACTATAAATCTATATTCTACTGAGTTTAAAGAAGACAACACACAATCTAATGCATTTCTGGATACATTACAGATACCACAAATAGTACTTTTAGTGCAGGGAACTGATAAACCTCTGGCTATCAGAAATACTAGATACTATAAAGTCACTTCAGAGCGAGAAAGCAGCAGGCCCTGATGGCTACCCTGTAGGATTTTATAACAAACATTCTCCACTCAGCTAGCTCCACTCTTATTAGCAACGTTTACAGAAGCTAGAGACAATCAAATTCTACCTCAAAACTTTTTGCCAAGCATTAATCACCGTCTTT
Source organism: Polypterus senegalus (assembly GCF_016835505.1). Taxonomy (NCBI): domain Eukaryota; kingdom Metazoa; phylum Chordata; class Cladistia; order Polypteriformes; family Polypteridae; genus Polypterus; species Polypterus senegalus. The sequence continues at coordinate 48,811,172 of NC_053168.1, read as the reverse complement.
CCTAAACAAAATAAGGACTTATTACAATGTGCATCATACAGACCAATTTCACTTCTGAATAATGATGTTAAAATACTCTCTAAAATCATAGCTAGAAGGATGGAGAAAGTGCTGCTTTTGGTAATATCACAAGATCAAACTGGATTTATTAAAGACTGACACTTAGCTTCCAATCTTCCAATGCCTGTTTAATGTAATATATTCACCAGCAAAGTCAAACACCCCAGAGATATTATTATCATTGGATGCAGAAAAAGCATTTGACATGATTGAATGGAAATACCTTTTCACTACATTAGAGAAATTTGGGTTTGGCCGAACATTTGTGCATGGATCAAACTACTGTATACCAATCCAGAAGCTTCAGTTTGTATTAACAACATTTGTTCAGACTACTTTAAACTAGAACGTGGTACCAGACAAGGATGCCCCTTGTCACCGCTACTGTTTGCAATCGCCATTGAACCACTGGCAATACACTGTCGAAATGCTGATCAGATAAAGGGATTATCAGAGAAGGACTGGAACAGAAAATTTCTCTATATGCAGATGATATGGTACTGTATATATCAGACCCACAAAATTCTGTGCCTGCAGTCTTAACAGCACTCACAGAATTTCAAAAGATCTCTGGTCTCAGAATTAATCTGAATAAAAGTGTACTCTTTCCAGTGAATTCTCAAGCATATAATATTAGATTAGACACCCTACCTTTTATCATTGCAGAACAGTTTAAATACCTAGGGGTAAACATCACAAGTAAACATAAAGCTCTTTATCAACAAAATTTTGCCGTCTGCATGGAAAAAATTAAGCAAGACTTGCATAGATGGTCAACCCTTCATCTCACTCTAGCTGGAAGAATTAACACTGTTAAGATGAATATTCTTCCTAAGCTTCTCTTTTTATTTCAAAACATTCCAATACACATCAATAAATCATTTTTTAAGCAATTAGATTCAACAATAACCTCATTTATTTGGAACTCAAAACATCCACGTATCCAAAGAGACCCTACAAAGACCTAAGGCAGAAGGTGGCATGGCTCTACCTAACTTTCAGTTTTATTACTGGGCAGCAAACATACAAGCTATAAAAACCTGGACACAAATAGATGAACATACACAGGCTTGGTCCGCAATAGAAATAAAATCCTGCAGTACTTCTTTATATTCCCTGCTCTGTGCCCCAATAAATGCAAGTTATCGCCAATATACTAATAATCCAATTGTGCTTCAGTCACTCAGAATATGGAACCAATGTAGAAAGCATTTTAAGATGGAGAATCTTTTATCTGTGGCACCTCTGCATGAGAACCACCTCTTTCAACCTTCGCAAATATATGCAGTTTTTAGTATCTGGAAAACATTTGGGATTAAATTGCTTAGAGATCTTTATATAGACAACATCTTTGCATCCTAAGAACAATTACATTCCAAATTTAACTTTCCAGCAACACATTTCTTTCACTATCTTCAAATTAGAAACTTTGTTAAACAGAACCTGCCTGATTTTCCTCATCTTGCACCTTCCTCTATGCTGGAAAAAATATTGCTCAGTTTTGAGGACTCAGACAGCATTTCTGCAATATATAAAATTATTTTACAGTCCCTCCCTTTCAAAGATCCAAGAGGACAATGGGAAAAAGATCTCTCACTCAACATATCAAAAAAGGAGTGGAAGATGGTAATGCAGGGAATTCACTTGAGCTCCATATGCGCAAAGCATACAATTATTCAATTCAAAATTATATATCAAGCGCATCTGTCTCACTTAAAACTGTCCAAAATGTTTCCAGGGCCAGATCCAACCTGCGAACGTTGCAATCAACTTCCAGCCTCACTGGGTCACATGTTTTGGGCCTGCACCAAATTAACATCATTCTGGACCAAAATTTTTAAGTGCCTTTCAGACAGCCTTGGTCTCACAATCCCTCCTAACCCATTAACAGCTGTGTTTGGTGTTCTTCCAGATGGTTTTAAAGTGGAGAAGGACAAAAAAAACTGTGATTGCCTTCACTACACTATTGGCACACAGACTTATTTTGCTAAACTGGAGGAATCCTAACTCTACTCTTTTAAGTCAGTGGGTAACTGATGTTGTATACTATTTGAAATTGGAAAAAATCTATTTCTCAGTTCGAGGATCTGTGCAGAACTTTTTCCAAACCTGGCAGGATCTAATCAATGATATTTTAGAAGAAGCTCTTAAAGCACTGAGAAAATAATTCTGTTCGCATTTCTTTTTTGTTTTTATCCGCCTATTAAACTCCTCAATTTATGTATTTTGACCAGCTTTAAGTTTTACTCCGTTGGCCTTGCTCTCTTTCTCAGGGGTGGGGGTTCATTTGTTTTCAATCCTATTTTTTGTACAAATTGATCTATCTGTATGGAATGATTATAATAAAATCAATAAAATTAGAAGAACAAAAAACATGCGCTGTGAACCACAAATGTAGAATCTTCCTATTTTAGCATTTTATTTTGTACCTAATCTGTTGGCCCTTAAATAATAAGACAGCATGGTTAAATCCCCCTTTGAGGGTTTGCCTTATTAGCCTTAAAAGGTTTTGGTCACCTTCCTAGGTATGGAGATTAAAGGTACGATATGATAATGACTACAGATGGTCCCATGTGGTGTCCACTTTCTGCTGTTCTGCTCACCTCTTTGACAGGGTCGGGCATTTCTGGCGTTTGTTGGGTCGCCTGCCCCTACCCACTTCCTGCCAGGTCTCATTCCTTCACTCTTTCTTTGTCTTGCCATGCAGACACACATTCACAAAAGCTGAACCGACTATACCTACAAAATGCACTGGCATAGAAACCGGTGATCAAAATGTATACAATGGAGGTTACTCTGCAATTGGTCGCCACAGAGAAGTTTGTGTTACATTCTCAGAACCACTTAATCATGGGTGCCAACCTGTCATAAATATGGGGGAAATAATAAAAATGAATAACAAAAATGAGCTTTGGCCACAGAGAGTAGCCTGTCATTGACGACACATATTGCTTGAGTTTGGCATTAAAAAAATTCGTCAGCAGAGGGCCACGGGGGGCTTAAATGAAACAAAGCATTAAAAAGACTTTGAGGGGTCTCAGTAGCCCAGTCTTTGATAGACGGTAGGTTGGGGGCTTTCAGATTGGAGCCTGTAGAAAAGTAATGTGAGCTGCTTTGAGCTTTTTTTTTATTGATTTTAATTAAAAGCAAATTACAATCCGTACAATCAAATCAAACTTAACAAAAGCAAAACTCAAGCCCCACCCAAAAAGTACATTTTCACTTGTATGGTATGTCTGTGCTATTTAGAGGAATCACAAATAGTGATGCAAGTTCTTCTCCTGAAACTTTGTTGCGTTCTATTTTTTAAAACATAACCACCACATTAATAATAATCATAATCCTCCAACTGGTGTACCAAAAGAAAAGCATAAACACTAACACAACTGCAACTTCCGTCTTGAGATGAATTGCAAAAGGCTGATTTAATGCAGGCTGTGAGTGTCTCTCTGTTCGGCTTACATTAAACCCTTTGCCTCCACCATTGTTGACGTGCGTTACGTTTGCTCCTGGGTCGCTAAAGAGTTCTCCAGTTGACATCTTGTTGGAAAAAACTCTGGAACGCCGTGCTTATTGCCTACTTTGCATACACTGGCATAAGACAGTAAACAGGAACCATGGGTAAATTTATAAAATAGATTATTATATGAACGAGGACCCAAATATTTCTGGAATTGGCCAAGAGTATGGAGTAGTTAGCGAGTGTGTGCCGCCAGGTATCGGTTACTCAGTCTGCCAAGTTGATGGAGATCTAGTTTGTATTTCTGTTGTTTTTTTGTGCTCATGACTTCTCTCCAAGTCATCATGGCAGATATTCAAGAGACAATGATGAGCACATTTTTTGCTATTGCTGGACTTGTTCTCAGGAAGTTTTCCCCCACTGGACAGACTGTTAATTGGTGACAATACACTGAACTGCAGCAGAAAAAAAGTCCGAAGCAGTAGCCCACCCAAAAGTAGCTTCTACACTTGACAACACACCTGCCTACTGTATAGAAGGCTGTCTGTCATACCCTACTTTACTTTAATTTATTAGGGAGCCTGAAATCAAAAACCACGTTCAAAAGAACTTTTACCAGCTTTATTTACAAATGTTGCCTTGCAACATCAAACTATTGAAAAGAAAGTGACCCGCTCAGAAAATTAATTAAAAAAATAAAAATCAAGAATGACAGGGTTGGTCTCCTGATTTAACAGTAAAGCCATCGTATGCTGGAACTACAACCGTCAATCTTTTTGGCTGTATCTGTAAGTTTTGCCCACCTACAGTGGTGTGAAAAACTATTTGCCCCCTTCCTGATTTCTTATTCTTTTGCATGTTTGTCACACAAAATGTTTCTGATCATCAAACACATTTAACCATTAGTCAAATATAACACAAGTAAACACAAAATGCAGTTTTTAAATGATGGTTTTATTATTTAGGGAGAAAAAAATCCAAACCTACATGGCCCTGTGTGAAAAGTAATTGCCCCTGAACCTAATAACTGGTTGGGCCACCCTTAGCAGCAATAACTGCAATCAAGCGTTTGCGATAACTTGCAATGAGTTTTTTACAGCGCTCTGGAGGAATTTTGGCCCACTCATCTTTGCAGAATTGTTGTAATTCAGCTTTATTTGAGGGTTTTCTAGCATGAACCGCCTTTTTAAGGTCATGCCATAGCATCTCAATCGGATTCAGGTCAGGACTTTCACTAGGCCACTCCAAAGTCTTCATTTTGTTTTTCTTCAGCCATTCAGAGGTGGATTTGCAGGTGTGTTTTGGGTCATTGTCCTGTTGCAGCACCCAAGATCACTTCAGCTTGAGTTGACGAACAGATGGCCGGACATTCTCCTTCAGGATTTTTTGGTAGACAGTAGAATTCATGGTTCCATCTATCACAGCAAGCCTTCCAGGTCCTGAAGCAGCAAAACAACCCCAGACCATCACACTACCACCACCATATTTTACTGTTGGTATGATGTTCTTTTTCTGAAATGCTGTGTTCCTTTTACGCCAGATGTAACGGACATTTGCCTTCCAAAAAGTTCAACTTTTGTCTCATCAGTCCACAAGGTATTTTCCCAAAAGTCTTGGCAATCATTGAGATGTTTCTTAGCAAAATTGAGACGAGCCCTAATGTTCTTTTTGCTTAACAGTGGTTTGCGTCTTGGAAATCTGCCATGCAGGCCGTTTTTGCCCAGTCTCTTTCTTATGGTGGAGTCATGAACACTGACCTTAATTGAGGCAAGTGAGGCCTGCAGTTCTTTAGAGGTTGTCCTGGGGTCTTTTGTGACCTCTCGAATGAGTCGTCTCTGCACTCTTGGGATAATTTTGGTCGGCCGCCACTCCTGGGAAGGTTCACCACTGTTCCATGTTTTTGCCATTTGTGGATAATGGCTCTCACTGTGGTTCACTGGAGTCCCAAAGCTTTAGAAATGGCTTTATAACCTTTACCAGACTGATAGATCTCATTTGTTCCTGAATTTCTTTGGATCTTGGCATGATGTCTAGCTTTTGAGGTGCTTTTGGTCTACTTCTCTGTGTCAGGCAGCTCCTATTTAAGTGATTTCTTGATTGAAACAGGTGTGGCAGTAATCAGGCCTGGGGGTGGCTACGGAAATTGAGCTCAGGTGTGATACACCACAGTTAGGTTCTTTTTTAACAAGGGGGCAATTACTTTTTCACACAGGGCCATGTAGGCTTAGATTTTTTTTCTCCCTAAATAATAAAAACCATCATTTAAAAACTGCATTTTGTGTTTACTTGTGTTATATTTGACTAATGGTTAAATGTGTTTGATGATCAGAAACATTTTGTGTGACAAACATGCAAAAGAATAAGAAATCAGGAAGGGGGCAAATAGTTTTTCACACCACTTTATGTTTGCCCGCTTTTCCTTGCAGAATTGTTTGGGTTCAGTCAAATTCCGCGGTGAGCAGGAATGGACTGCTAACTTCAAGTCCACCCACAGATTTTCTGTTGGATTCAAGTCAGGACTCTGACTCGGCCACTCCAGGACATTCACCTTCCTGTCCTTTCGGTGGTATGTTTAGGATCGTCGTCATATTGGAAGGCGAATGACCTACCCATCTTTCAGCTGTCTAGCAGAGGGATATGCAGGTTTTCCCTAAGAATTTGGGTGTACTTGGCAGCATCCATTTTCCTTCAGTCCTGACCAATCACGCAGTGTCTGCAGAAGAGGCCACACACACACACACCATAATGCTGCCACCATCGTGCGTCACAGCGGGTTTGGATGGTGTGCTGTGTTTGCTTTTCGTCAAACAGAGCTTGGAGTTCAGTCCAGAAAGGCCCATTTTTGTCTTATCTGATAATAGCACCTTTTTTCCACGTGGCAGCAGAATTTCCCAGGCGGGTTTTTGGATGGAGCAAACGAGACTGAATGTGGCACTTTTTCAGAACTTGCCACCCTGCCATATTGGGAGGGATCGACCAGTCCCAGCCATGAAGCCTTGTAAGTCCTTCAAAGTTGCCTTTGGCCTACCGGTAACCTCTCTCAGATGAATGCCCTGCCAGCTCACTTATCCAGTTTGGACAGACGGGCGGCCTGATTTGGCAACATTTTGGTGGTGTCACACACCTCAGCCTCAGACAGATAGCTAAAGCTTTAAAAATCTTGTTGTGGCCGTCTCCTGACTTGTGCCTTCCTACGAATTCATCCTGCAGGCCTTTTGACAGTACTTTGCCAACCATGTTGGTTTCTTTTTCAGAACCTTGGACTACTAGAAGTGAAATCTTCAAGAGACAGCTGGTTTTATTCTGAGGTAAGCACCACCACTGCAGTTGATGTCAGGTGGGCAGCTGGCTGAGTGTTTGAGCGGGCAGCTGATTGGTTGCATCTGATTATGTTTAGAACGGTTTGATCACTTTACCCAACTGGGCATTGCTTCACGAATTGATTTTTAATAATTGTCCAAAATGTTTTAGATTGTTATTTTCACATTGGCAAAGCAAACTTAGTGCATTTTATTTTCCAGGGTGTAATGTCACAACAGGTATAGCTTTCCACAGGGTATGATGACCTTGTAGAGACACTTTTTGCCAGATGTCACTCCTGGGACTTTGTTTTGCTCCTGAAATTAAAACTGAGACTGAAGGGAAGACAATTTGTCACTAAAAATTCAGAAAAAACACCAGAGGCTGTGGATCCAAATGATAAGTCCATGAAATATTTCCAGGGGGGAAGAAGTGCTGGGAAAGTGTGTTGCATCTCAGTGAGAGTACTTTGAAGGTGAGTAAAGTTTTATAATAAAGTTTTTTTTATTTATTTATAACAATTCCAGTAAATTGTGCCCGATCCCCCCTTCTGTATTTTGATGTCATTGAATTTTGTGACTCTTATTGGTCCAGTCATTAGTTTTTCAGGGTCCCCTAGTAAATGTATATATTTATAATTTATGGAGATGCATTATGACTTTAGAAGTGTCTGCCATCTTTGAGTCAATATTCTGTTGAGACAACAAATACTTCAGGGTGAACTCTGGGTGGATGCCAGTAGAGAACAGCATGCGATTCCTGAATTGAGGTCCAGATTTTGACTGTGCCTCTCTTGAATATTAATTATTTGTATGAAATGTTTTGGAACCATGAAGTGGTGGTTCTGCTGGAAGAGGACTTGCTTCTAGATCTTTCCACACTTCCACTGGCACTCATTTTTCTCTGCAGTCATCTTTTCCAGCAATTTTCCGTCATTTAATTTAGCGATTTGGAAGCAGTCGTCCTGTGAAGTCTGTTATGTAGTCCGATGTACTTAGGCATACCTGACACTTTGATTTTGTCTCGAGTCGTATTTTTGGACTGTGCGTGTGCAAGAGTTGAGAATCAATGAGCACTCGGCTGAATATACAATGCTTATAATGCTGTGGCGAGAAATAAGGAACGTCAGTCCTCTCAAGTAGAAAAGAAGTTTATCTGTTTTATGTTTGGAAATACTACAACAGAATGAAAAAAAGAAAATAAAGATAGTGGCTAAACTCCTCGTACCTGGAATGCATTTATAAAGCAGCAGCTCAGTAAGGCAGCTTGTTATTGGCAGTCAGAAAAGGGGATGAACTTACATATTTTAGAAATGTAAAAAACGCTGCTGGAAAGTCATCATGGAGGTGTCTGACTTGTCATTCCTTGCAAATGTCCTGACATCCTCCAGTGATGAGAGCAGCAGCTGCAGTCAAGTTTGATATCCCCATGCTGTATTGTAGTCTTTAGTCGTTGGTGAGTCGACCTTTGCTCTGTCCTTAAACGTTTGCTCCCTTGTGCCGTTCCTCTTCGTGAACAGATTCAATCTTTGCTATTGTTTAGTTATTGCAGACCTTTTTGGGTGTTGTGTGTAGATGCTACAGTATACCACACCATTTTGTAGTTCCCCATGGTGCTCCTCATTAGGCTGTTAGCATTTGCTTTTCCTTCCATGCATAAGCTTAGGAGCACAAATTCCTTCAGCATGTCCACCAGACAAGTTCTATTATCCCCAATGTGAACAAGTCTACAGGTGGGTGCAACCTGTACAGACACCCACACCCATCTTAGCCTCGGGGTTTTAACTCCATACTTCCTGCAGAGGCACGTCTGATCCTCGACTGGCTGACAACAAGGCCACAGATCACGACATCGTTGGGATCAAAGGTAGACTTGCTGCTGCTAGGAAGAAGTAATAGCATCTGTTCATGCCAGCAGGTCGCTCAGACAGCTCAGTCACCTTTGACCCAAGATCAGACCTGGGCATTTTACGGCCCGCTGACTACCTTTGACCGGCCCACGTGAGTTCGTATTAAAAGTGTAGCAACATCTATTACTTTGTGATAGGTGCACGAAATAGTTACACGGCTTTTATTTTGAAGGCCACTATTGTTTTTCTTAATTACCTGTGCGCTTATGCACTTCAGTGAATGTGTTGAACAGCTTCCAAGAAATTAGTTCTTAGCCCTTAAATATGTCAGCTAACGTTAAAAAAAGAAAAATTGACGCAGAATGTAGAGTTTTTAACAAGGCATGGACTTCTAAATATTTATTTGCTGAAATCAAAGGTAAAGCTGTGTGCTTAGTGTGTGGAGGACATATAGCGGTGTTTAAGAAATACAATTTGAATCGCCATTACGAGAGTAAACACGGAGAAAAATATAAGAATTTCAGTGATGCAGAGCGGGCACGAGCATCGGAAGATTTGCTAGCTAAACTGCAAAAGCAACAAGGATTTTTTACAAAGCTCCACTCATCCCGGGATGCAGCGGTCATGACCAGCTTTGTAATATCCCACAAAATTGCAAGATACAGTAAGCCATTCTCTGATGGGGAGTTTATCAAAGACTGTTTGGAGGAGTCTTCAGCACTAATATGCCCCGAGAAAAAAGTTGCGTTTGCAAATGTGTCTGTCTCGAGGCGCACCGTAACGAAGTGGGCCCAGAACATCGCAGGGAATTTGGAGCGTCAACTGCAAAAGAATATGGAAAAGTTTGTCTTGTTTTCCTTGGCTCTGGACGAGAGCTGTGACGTCCGTGATACAGCCCAGTTACTTATCTTTGTACGTGGATTAACAAAAGACTTTGAGATGACGGAGGAGCTGGCTGCTTATGGCCAATGAAAGGGACTACAACGGGGAGTGATTTGTTCACAGAGGTAAATGCATCCATGGACACGCTGGGATTAAAATGGGACAAACTGGTAGGTGTTACAACCGACAGCTGTCCATATCTGACATGGAAAAACTTTGGACTTTTGAGGCAGATGCAAGATAAAGTGACTGAAATTAACCCAGAACAGAAATTGATATTTTTGCATTGTATCATTCATCAGGAGGTGTTGTGCAAGTCAGTGCTAAAAATTAGCCATGTTGTTGATGTTGTAACTAAAATAAGTTAATTTCATCAGGGCAAGAGCACTGAATCACAAACAGTTTGTTTCACTGCTAGAGGAGTATGAAAGTGAACATTGTGCCATAGGCTACCAGACAGCTGTGAGATGGCTCAGCCTTGGCAAGGTGCTTAAAAGAGTATGGGACCTGAGAGCAGAGATTCAGGGGTTTTGTGAAAAGAAAGACAAGGACATTCCAGAGCTCACAGATACACAATGGATTGCAGATCCAGTTTGCTGTTGATGTGACTGCACTAATGAATGAACTAAATACCAAGCTGCAAGGCAAGGGCCTCTTTGCACACAAAATGTATAGCTTGGTGACACCTTTCATGAGAAAGATGAACTTTCTTTCAAGTCAATTAGAGGGCAACATTCTCACTCACATGCCAACACTGAAAGAAGTCACACTATCAGCTGATCACCTCCACAAGTATTCATCCATGTTAGGTGCACTGCATGGTGAGTTTTCAAGAAGATCTGAAGACTTCAATTCAGTTGAGAGTGAAATGCACATGATTTCTTCTCCCTTTACTTATAGTGTGGATAATGCACCCAGTGATGTCCAGCTTGAACTCATTGATATACAGTCTGATAATCTACTGGCCGAGCATTTTAAGTCAGTATCACTGGTAGAGTTTTATTCCTCTGTCAAAGAGGAAATCTTCCCACACTTGAGGAGACATGCTCAGAAGATGTTGGTTCTCTTTGGATCTACCTACATCTGTGAACAAACATTCTCAGTTATGAAGTTTAACAAATCCAGATATACACTGCTCACAAAAATTAAAGGAACACTTTAAAGAAACACATTAGATACATCAGATCTCAATATGAAGTTGGATATCTATACAAATAACGACAGGGCAATGTCTTGGGAACAAAAGGATGCCAAGTCTTTTAATGGAAATAAAAGTTTTCTGCCTACAGAGGGCTCAATTGTGTAGACACCCTAAAATCAGAGTGAAATGAAGATGTGGCAGGCTAGTCCATTTTTTCAAAAACTTAATTTCTGCTACTCAAAATGCTTTTCAGTATCTTGTGTGGCCCCACGAGCTTGTATGCATGCTTGACAATGTCGGGGCATGCTCCTAATGAGACGACGGATGGTGTCTTGTGGCATTTCCTCCCAGATCTGTATGAGTGCATCCCTGAGCTGTTGTACAGTCTGGGGAGCAACCTGTCGGCGCCTAATGGACCGAAACATAATGTCCTAAAGATGTTCTATTGGGTTTAAATCAGGGGATCGTGAAGGCCATTCAATTGTTTCAATTCCTTCATCCTCCAGGTACTGCCTGCATACTCTTGCCACATGAGGCCGGGCATTGTCGTGCATTAGGAGGAAACCAGGACCTACTGCACCAGCGTAGGGTCTGACAATGGGTTCAAGGATTTCATCTCGATAACTTATGGCAGTCAGAGCACCATTTCCTACGCAGTAGATGTCTGTGCGTCCCTCCATGGATATGCCTCCCCAGACCATCACTGACCCACCACCAAACCTGTCATGTTGAACGACGTTGCAGGCAGCATATCGTTCTCCTTGTCTTCTCCAGACTCTTTCACGTCTATCACAGCTGCTCAGGGTGAACCTGCTCGTCTGTAAAAAGTACAGGGCGCCAGTGGCGGACTTGCCAATTGTGGTGTTCTTGAGCAAATTAGTCGAGCTCCACGGTGCTGGGCAGTGAGCACAGGGCCCACTACAGGACGTCGGGCCCTCAGGCCATCTTCATGAAGTCTGTTCCTGATTGTTTGGGTAGAGACATTCACACCAGTGGCCCTCTGGAGGTCATTCTGTAGGGCACGAGCAGTGCTCAGCCTGTTCCGTCTTGCACAAAGGAGCAGGTATCAGTCCTGCTGATGGGTTGAGGACCTTCTACGGCCCTGTCCAGCTCTCCGAGAATAACAGCCAGTCTCCTGAAATCTCCTCCATGTTCTGGAGATTGTGCTGGGAGACACATTAAACCTTCTTGCTGCAGCACGTGTGGATGTGCCATCCTGGAGAAGTTGGACAACCTGTGCAACTTCTGTAGGGTTAAGGAATCGCCTCATACTGCCAGTAGAGATAATTACTCAAGCCAAAACTAGCACGAGTGGAAAACCAGCCAAAAAAGATCAAGAGGGAGAAACTTGAAATGACCTCCACATGTAAAACCAGTCCTGTTTTGAGGGTTTTCGAATTGTTGCCACTTTAGTGCACCTGTTGTTAAGTCCATGAACACCAATACAGCTGAAAGTGATTAACAATGACCTCAGCTGCTTAACCAACCAGAACATTATCAGACAGGTTTAATTGATTTCATGCCAGGCCCAATAAAAAAAGTGTTCCTTTAATTTTTGTGAGCAGTATAGATCCTCTGTCAGCTCTGTCAGATCACTTGTGTGCTGTCCTTCGCATATCCACCTCAGATATTCAACCTGACTTCAGTGCACTTGTTCAAGCCCCAAACAGGCTAGATTTATCTCACTGAACACCAAAAGAACTGAGGCAAATTAATGTGATGTTGGTCTTTGAAAACTAGCTAATAAAGTTATGATGCTATTTTTAAATGCAAAAAAAAAACATGCACACTTTCTAAATTGTTTTTATAAATGTTCCTTAAATAGTTCAATAATTTTGTGCTCCACACTTGTTTGATTGACTGACATGTTTGGTTTACTGTAAGTTGAAGCTGCTATTTTTACGTTATGTTATGATGCTAGTTTTTTTAAACATTGCAAATGTTGAAATTTTCTAAACTGTTTTTGTGATTGTTCATTAAATAGAATTTTATATACAGTATATATATATATATAAAATTCTAATTCTATCTTCTACATTTTCTCATTGTAATGTTTCATTTACTGTTTCTTATAGTGGGATATCATAAATATTGGAAATTAGTTAAGAATATTATAGGTATTAAGTATATATTTGGTATATTATATATATTCCGGCCCTCTAAAACCATTCCAATTTCTCATGTGGCCCCTTTGGAAAAATAATTGCCCACCCCTATCCAAGATGGTGACGTGTACTGCTTGGGCAGATGTGAACTGGTAAGCACATTTTATTGTGCCACTAAAAAAGTCTTCAAGTAACCTTCACAGAATGTGAGGTGTATATACGCATAAAAGCTTGAACAGCTCTGACAGCCCAAACTTGTTCCATGAAGTACTGACATGTGCATATAACAGACTTGCATGGCACAGAAGCAGAGGTCAGGAGTTGACCCCAGGACCACAAGTCAGTGAGGAGTTTGTTCTCACTTCTGCCTGTTCGTTTCACTGATGAGATTAGAATTAAGCAGCAGACATACATTTGACTAATTTGGCTGATGCCGTTATCCAAGCCTGCTTTAGTTACATCTCTTGTTTTTTCCCCGTTGGACCACAGGCAGGAAAAATGACTTGATCACGATAATACAGGATCAGTGGTGGGATTTAAACCCACAGCCTCAAGGTCTGAAGTCCAACGTGTTAACCACTGCACCACACTGCCTGCCTGCCCGGCCGACTGAGTCGCTTCCTGCCTCCAGCACACCCACATTCACTCTGCCAGTGTTGACCACCCATGTCAAGCCACACGGGCACAGGAAGAACCTCCATGCAGCAGCTGGCAACCCAAGCTGTGAGGTGGCATGACTACCAGACGTATACCCATGCCTTCCTCTAACAAGTGAATTGCAGGAGTGAAAAAAAGTCTGAAACAAGTCAAAGCCATAAAAAATGATTATTCATAGACATTTTTTCTTATTTTTATTTTAAATGTAATTCAGATTTACATTTATAAAGCAGCTTTTGAAAGAAATTTCAGTTCGGTAATTGCCTTCGATTCCAAGTTGCCTTCATACACAAAGGTACATTGTTCTCCACAAAACATACGAAAATATAATTTAAAGCACTTTCACAGACACGGTACATTACATTCACTATACACAGTATATCAAAATAGTAACCCCCCCCCCCCCGCATTTTACCTGTTTTATAATACTGTCACAAAGTTAAACTAAATAGAAAATGGAATTCCATTACAATATTCATTTACATGCAGTGATGACATATTTATGACTGTTTAGAAAACCCATCCAGCACTGTTTCCATTTTCCTAAATAATCCAGACACAAGTGTACATATCACTTTTCTTTTTGAATTCACGCCAAAGTGTGTAGTGGGATGGAAATGACCAAATAGGGACAAAGTTTCAGGAAACCCTACTTACCAATCCCATGAAGAGGAGCCGCTGCTCAGGGCTTGGCCTAGCGTTTCTTTTGGTGTTCTCAGATGACTCACGGTCGTGTCAGGAATGACCCATTTACAGTATGTTGTCTGAAGACCATCGAGTTTCTCACAGATGACCCCTTCCCAGGAGGTGGTGGTGGGGTGAAGGTTTGGGTGGGGAGTGGGGCCGAACAAAGCCATGAATTGAGAAGGGACCCCATGCCACAACCCTCAGCTGAAGAGCAGCCTTAACACTGAATGCTGCACAAGGGCAGTAAACAATACGCTAGTCACAGCCCAGCTGTACCCCCGGAGTCATTTGGGAGCTTCTAAAAAAATACACTGAAGTGTTAGGAGAATTCTAATTAACCAAAAAGATAGAGAAGTTCTAACTGTTAGGAGGAAAGCAGTGAAATCCTTCCACTCACATTCAGCTCATGTCTGTCCTCATCTCAAGAGTGGAACCCCAGTGCTTGTTCATATTCATAAAATGAGGGGGTAATTAGGGGTTATAAGGGGATTTATAAAAGTAAAACGGGAGGTAAAAAGAAAATTAAAGAAAGTTACACTTCAAAGGGACTGTAAAGACAACCAGAACTTGATGCGTATTTGTACTTTAAAAACAGATAAAAAACAAATGTAACATGGTTGAAAAAAGAAGTCCGTTCACTGCAGAAGTTTTCAAGGTGTGACCTAATTGATTAAGAAATGGGCCAAATGCAAACGAGAAAAAACAGCAATATAATAATAATAATTATAATAATGAACCCTTGCACTGCAAGTTACTGTATACAATTCTATTTATAAGGCTCAAGCAACAAGATTCCAGGACCAGCGTCACTGTAAAGCTATAGAGAAATATTACATTGGAATGCTGTGACCCACAATACAAGGCAATCAGAAGATCATCTCTCTCCATAGAGATAAAACAAAAATAACATAAGAAATCACAATAAACGGGACGTGGAGACTTGATGGTATAAAAGAAGAAACGGCTACAGAATACTCAAAACACCTCCTTGGTAAATAAAGATGATTTCTCACTTACGGCAACCACAGGTTTGCACCACAGCCGCAAGTAATGGCAACTCAAAAACATTGAAACTATTGGCAATCGGTCAACTACAAAGTGCTTAAACACTTCATCCACGGTGATGAAGGAGAAACAGTTCTGTTTCCACTGAGATAGCATTTATAATTGTTGAATAAAAAGGCGAGAAGGACCCTGGAGCTTTTCAGTTGAGTCAATGAAGTATAGGATTATAAATTCTAAATACTGGCATCATGGAGAGGACTGCAGCCTTTAAAACGTAGCTTCTGAATAGAGAGATCTACCTGTGGCATAACAAAAAAATAATTTCTGAAATGTCCAAACAACTGAAGTGGCTTGATTTCGGTGTGCTTGAAACTCTACAGAAAGAACTCTTGCAAAAACTGAAGGCTGCAGATTTGTCCCCCTGTTTTATTCCTCTCCTTTTTTTTTTTTAAAAGTATATATATTTATATATAAATTGGTTATCTATGTTATATTACAGACATTCAGATTCAGTTGGGGGCTTTGTTTCTTTAGAAAACTCTACCTTTAAGTGCTGGTTCATGGGCTGCCAGTGGACAAAAGAAAGTTTGTTCAAAATGTGCTGGTTGTTCCCCAGCTTTAACAGGAACACCACCCCCCTAACCGCCCCCCAGGCACAGTCTAGTCTGTACAGGCCCAACGCTGACTCAATAAGCCACCACTGGCGCCTGGGTGTATATAACTTTTCATTTTCCTATAATATTAGCACCTTAGGTGAAAAGTTTGAATAAGATCAGTATGAGAGCTACATGTGCAAAATGTACAAAACCATGAAGTCTACAAAGGTACATCATTCCAAAAAATAAAAACTTAAGCATGCATTCAAACTTGTAGTGTATTTCTCTTCTCTCATTTTGTGTGTGTGTGCGTGTGTGTGTGTGTGCGTTTTTCTTTAAGGGCTGAAAAAAAAAGCAAAACCACATTTCCCTTGTAAAATTGGTGTCTTTTTCGGGGACGGGGGATGGGTAAATCAGCAATTGCTGGTGAAGTATTTCTTGGCACAGTCGGAACCAGCGAGTTTATTGCTGCATCTTCCTGATAATCTCAGCAGACACCGGAGGATGGAAATTAATGGTATGGTGTCGCAGACCCTGAGCAGTCTTGTAACTCTTTCCACACCGGCACTTAAAGGGCTTGCGGACACGAATCTGTGTCCTGTGGCCATTCTTTGCGTGGTACTTGATGCCATTCACATTCTGCAGGGGAGACAAAAAGGAACAAAAAAAAAACTGTAAGTGTGTGATGCAAATAACCAGGATACAACCAAAGCCACCCCAACAGTCTGTTTAGCTTCTGCACATGCTGAATATTCACATGTACTAGCACTGTCTTGATGACTTGGCCTCCCCTCATTTCCCCTCCTTGTGAAAAGCTTTACCAACTGAGGAAGAGTCCTGTCTACAATGTTGTCTAAAGATGGGCAAAAAAGTTTTGAAGTCCTCAACACCAGCAGCATTTCGGCTACACTATATTGATGGATGGAGTAAGCAGTACTCCAACATGAACGCTGGCCAGGCCACTGCCTGCTGCATTAAAACAAGCTGCAGCCCATGACTTTTAGAGGGCCTGATGTTACAGGGCAGACCACCCTGCCACCCAGTGTGTTTTAAGAATTGCAATTTAATTCCTTGCCCCTTTTTCATTGCATGTATCATTTTTATTGCCTCATGTATCTGGCCCCCATCTGTTGGCAGGTGCTGTGGCAGCACATAAGGGTCCCTGGCTTTAACAGGCCTCTGCACTCGGCCACATGTGGGAAGCATTAGGCTTCTCCCGGCTAAAGCAAAGGAACATTTTAATATGCTTCCAAGATTTTCACAGGCTTCGAAGGACATCTTAAGCACAAAAGACATTGAAGCTGTCAAGCTGAAGTAAATAAGGAGACCTTCTAAGCAGACAAGGCTGCCGGGCCTTCAGTCTTTGCTGGACATTTTCAATTAGCCGTGACTTGGAGGCAGACGAAGCTTCACTTGCCAGTGCTGCTCAAATGAAGGGTGTCTCGGGGCAGCACTGCTTTGTTTTTTGTAACAAATTTAAAATTTTTATTTTAAATATCAAAGAGTACACATGTTGCACACAGAGAATAAATACTGAAACATTTGTGAACAGCACACAAACACTGCCCCTTCAAGACTTTTTTTACATTTATAATAAAATCTTAAATAAAGCAGAGTCTTCTTATACAGATGTAAGCACCAGGGCACGCTGAGGTCATGAAAGTTGACATCTCTAACCATGCCAGTGTATTTCCAACTTCTGTATCAGGGAAATGTTTAAACTGGTATACGCAACAGTGCTGCACACAATTTTAACTTTACAATTCAGGGCTCTAAATCGAGTGGTCTAATGCCCAGGACTGCTCTGTGCCTTGTGCCCACCTGTAACCTATAACTAGAAAAAGTGAGTACACAAAATGGATAGATGGCACTACAACAACCAAAGAACTATCTTCTTCTTCACTCATTTGCCTGTTTACTCCTCACTTACATGACTGCTGCACCCAACACTTTAGTATTTAATGAAAGAACACAATAAAGCATTTTACGTGGCATCCTCCTGGACTCATTCTGTAATTCATGACCACATACTTTGTTGTTTTTGGTATTCACTCTTTTATTCAATGCTCATTTTGTGACATTTCTTTAATCAGATTCCAAAGATAAAGTGAATAAGCCTTCTTCAAACTGACAGTTAAAGCTTGTGTTATGAAATCTTTGGCTACGTTGCCTGAAGGGTCATTGATCATAAAGTGTAACTGGTTCACACAAACCTATGACTTATACTTGCCATTTCTTTTTCTTGAGCTGATTAGCTTATTTTATGAGTCTACCTCCGTAATTATGTCAAAAAAGATTTAGCTTATTCTCATATGCCTTTATATCTTAAGAGATGTCCATGGAGTTAAAAAGGCAGCAGACTTCACAATATGCTTTAGAGAGGGACTAATAAAATGAGCGCCAAAGTGTGCCTTGGCTGATATTAATTGCATAAGAGATACACTGCCTCATCTCACTAGAAAAAAATCATGATGCAAGTGAAGGAGGATATTCATTTAATACAATTCCAGGAAGAATTTTACAGATCAACATGTCATTTTAATGACAGAGGGCTCAACAAACACAACTCAAAAACTATCATCAAAATGGAAGTGCCCTGCTAACTGCATAAAATGTGGACTTTTTTTAATCCGTGGCTACTCGAAAAGGGGATACACTTCAATTCTCACATACAAAAATGCTGCACAGATTCATTGACATTTTGAATAAGCAACCAGATAATGAAACCCAGAGAGACATTTTACATACACTGAACAGCCACAACATTAAAACCGCCTGCCTGTGTAGGTCCCCCTTGTGCCTCCAAAACAGCTCTAACCCATCGAGGCATGAATTCTACAAGACCTCTAAAGGTGCCCTGTTATATCTGGCACCAATATGTTAGCAGCAGATCCTCTATGTCCTGTTAGTTGTGAGTTAGGGCCTACATGGATCAAACTTATTTTTCCAGCCCATCCCATTTGCTAGGTTTGATTGATATCTGGGAGATTTGAAGGCCAAGTCAACATCTTGATATCTTTGTCATATTCCATAAACCATTCCTGAACTATTTTTGCAGGGTGGCTGGAGGCATTATCGTACTGATAGAGACCATTGCCATCAGGGAATACTGTTGCCATAAAGGAGTTTACATGGTCGGCCACAATCTTTAGGTAGGTAGTACGCGTCAAAGTAACATCCACATGAATGCCAGGTCCCAAGGTTTCCCAAAAGAACATTGCCCAGAGCATCACACTGCTTCTGCTGGCTTACCTTCTTCCCATAGTGCATCCTGCTGCCATATTTTCCTCAGGTAACTGACACACACACACGACTATAAAAAAACATGATTCATTACATCAGGACACCCTCTCATATTGCTCCATGGTTGAATTTTGATGATCTCATGCCTAGTGTAAGCACTTTTGGCTGTGGACAGAGGTCAATTTGGTCACTATGACCAGTGTGTGGCTACACAGTTCCCATACACAGCAAGCTACTGTAAGATGCCCTGTGTGTTCTGATACCTTTCTCTCATGGTCAGCATTAAGGTTTTCAGCAGTTTATGCTACAGATGTTTCACCCCTGTCCCAAAGGTATCACGTCCCAGTGAACTGAATGACTTCCGGCCTGTCACTCTGATGTCACATGTGATGAAGACTATGGAGCGGCTGCTGCTTCACCACCTGAGGCCACAGGTCTGCCACGCCCTCAACCCTCTGCAGTTCACATACCAGGAGAAGGTGGGAGTGGAGGATGCCATCATCTATATGCTACACCGATCCCTCTCCCACTTGGACAGAGGCAGTGGTGCTGTAAGAATTATGTTCTGGAATTCCATAGTGCTTTGCACACCATCCAACCTCTGCTCGTTAGGGACAAGCTGACAGAGATGGGAGTAGATTCATACCTGGTAGCGTGGATCGTGGACTATCTTAAAAACAGACCTCAGTATGTGCGTCTCGGGAACTGCAGGTCTGACATTGTGGTCAGCAACACAGGAGTGCCGCAGGGGACTGTACTTTCTCCGGTCCTGTTCAGTCTATATACATCGGACTTCCAATACGATTCGGAGTCCTGCCACATGCAAAAGTTTGCAGATGACACTGCTATCGTGGGCTGCATCAGGAGTGAGTAGGAGGAGGAGTATAGGAACCTAATCAAGGACTTTGTTAAATGGTGAGACTCAAACCACTTACACCTGAACACCAGCAAAACCTGGGAGCTAGTGGTGGATTTTAGGAGACCCAGGCCCCTCCTGGACCCCGTGATTATCAGAGGCCACTGTGTGCAGAGGGTACAGACCTATAAATACCTGGGAGTGCAGCTGGATGATAAGTTGGACTGGACTGCCAATACTGATGCTCTGTGCAAGAGAGGACAGAGCCGACTATACTTCCTTAGAAGACTGGTGTCCTTCAACATCTGCAATAAGATGCTGCAGATGTTCTATCAGACAGTTGTGGCGAGTGCCCTCTTCTACGCGGTGGTATGCTGGGGAGGCAGCATAAAGAAGAAGGACACCTCATGCCTGGACAAACTGGTGAGGAAGGCAGGCTTTATTGTAGGCACGGAGCTGGACAGTTTGACAACCGTGGCAGAGCGACGGGCGCTGAGCAGGCTCCTGTCAATCATGGAGAATCCACTGCATCCACTAAACAGTATCATCTCCAGACAGAGGAGCAGCTTCAGAGACAGACTGCTGTCACTGTCCTGCTCTACTGACAGACTGAGGAGATCGTTCCTCCCCCACACTATGCGACTCTTCAATTCCACCTATAAACGTTAACATCATACAAAGTTATTGTCTGTTTTACCTGCATTTTTATCACTCTTTAATATTGTTTTTTTATTAGTATGCTGCTGCTGGAGTATGTGAATTTCCCCTTGGGATTAATAAAGTATCTATCATCATCATCATCAAATGGATAATTTCAAAAGAAGCTTGAAAATCCTATTTCACAAAGTAAATTAAAATTCTTAATTTAAATGTTGGTATAATAAACAACACACAGTTTCATTTTTTCCTCAAAAATGATTAGTTAAAAAAAAAAAAGCCAATCCAATTGGAAACCATTATTGTGACCTGACTAAAGCCATGTCAGACTAAAGGGCTTGCAGTATCGCTCTTCACTGCCCCATGCTGCTTTTCAAGAACCTGCATGCCTACTGACTCTCCTGTGCGATTAAATTTCAGTCTACTTATGATAACAAATTCCTTATAGCATTGGAAGACACATCAGACAGTTGTTCAGGAAATTAATTGCGTAGATGTTTTCTGCCAAAGCCTCCTGTCTGGAGGCCTGGCATTTGAAGCTCTTTAAACACATCAAGATTGAAAGCTCATGTTTTCTCACAGCAGTGGTGCTTCTGACGGCACCCCCTGTTGTTTGTTCTTGTATTTTGTGAAAATTCTAGCAACTGAGGAATCATGCTGAATTAGCCAAATCCTCCTAAATTTAAAAATGGGAAGGATTGTTAAACACCTGAGAGCCTAAGAGCCAAAGGTTGAAGTTGGCCTTGCTGTGCCTTTGGTGTGTAATTTCCAGCAATGGGGGGACAGTGACCCCACCGAAGACAGAGAATTAATCCTCAAAGCAGACTGCACATAACGAGATGCAATGGTGGGATAGACTATTCAGGCAGGGTACACTGAATGCAAGTTCCTGATAGTGTGAAAAAGGCCATGATGGCTGACATGTTTAAATAAACTAAATTCACATCTGAATACAAGTTTATGTCATTTAATTATGCATTGCTTCCCAAGTGATTGTAATTTTTCAAAATTCCACTTTTTTGAATGCTTCATTTCCTTTGACCTGTTTACAGGCTGACAGAAAAGAAGGAAGCAAAACAGCATGTGCAAACAATGACAAGGAGTGCTGAATGGCTAATCAGCCCTCCCCATCTCTGCTTCACTTCTAACCCCAAGAACTCTGCAATGTTTGCTGTATTCTTGGCAGTCCTCTTTGGGAAGAAGCAAGCTGTATATTCACTCCCGTCTCTGACTCATTACCCTTTATTTGCTGCTTCTCCATGTTTGTCAGGCCCAGCATGGATCATTAATTCTTCCCCTGTCTGGCTGCTCAAGCACTTAAGACGTGCAAGACAGGCCTCATGCATTTGAGATGAAGGCAGCGAGATGGTGTGAGCAGGCAGGAGCGCCTCAGTTATAGGGGCAATAAAGAAGCGGCGCTGGCAGTCAAAGTGAGTGCAGACAGGATGTAGCATATTACAGGGTGATTCGTCCATCTTTTGCCCCTAAAGAGACCCTTATTGTGATGCTGGGTGCCCTCTGGGGAAATCAGCTCTTACAATCATTGAGGCTTTCTTGCCTGCTTCCTTCCTGAGCTACACATTTACTTTTATCATTTTCCCACCCTAATGCTGTCGTAACAGCAGTAAAAGCCTCCATCACACCTTGGTTAAAGAGAGATGTCTAAGAGCAGGCTTCAGGCTTTGGCGGCATGACCTGCAATCTAAGCCGTAAGTCAAGATTTTACTCTTAGGTTTGACACAGAGCGGAGAATCATAAAAGCACCTTCAGAAAGGCAGAGATTTAGCCGCACTTGTAAACATTCTTTTTTTGGCAGTTTTACTTTTCTTGAAAGGCCTTGCAAGCAGCTGATGATAATTTCTACGCTGTTAGATTTTGGTTTCTGGGATTATTTTGGTACCATCTTCACCAATCATTTACAATGTATGTTGTTTAGGACTCTAGGGTGCAGCTCTTAAATTTGCCATGTGAAGTCTCTAAATGGTTCATCTCTCCTTTGCTGCCTTTTGGGGGAATGTGATATACTTTATACTGTGGCCTTCTGTCCTCTTCACCAGTCTTGATCAAATCTTTACCCTTTTTTTTGCAACCAGAAATCTGGTACCATTCTGACTGTCAGGTCAAAAATAATAAAATGTTAAGATAAAGAATGAAGGATGGGTGAACAGATATTAAAATATTATCAGCAACCACCAAGAATAACAGCTACAAACAAAAATATTTTTCTTTTTTGCTCACGTCTTGGAAGAAAGAAAGACATGAAAAGCTGAGCTCTAGTGAGTGAGCTGGGAAGAAGGCTGCCAGTCGGCCAGTCCACAAGGCCTCTGACCCTGACATATATAGAGAGACTCTGCTTTCTGTACTACATTGTCGAGGATTTCACTTTTATTCTCGGCACACACCAACGAAGTTCCATTAAGGCATTGGTGTCCTGCATTAATTAAATCCTAAATCCATTTTCACTCCTTTCCCTTACAGCATGCCCAGCACTACATGTGAATATTGTTCTTTTATCTACTTCAACGTGTGATAGTATTCTGTTACTGGCAGCTACTATCAAAGGTATTATATAAAAATGGGAAAATGAACTGCTTTATATATACTCTATAATTATATATTGCTGTTTATCTATTGCTGAGAACTGCTTGGATACTCTTCTTGTAAATGTGTGGGCTTTTTCCTGTTGTTTTAATTTCCTCTTGCAACTCAAAATGTCAGCTTAAGTGACTTGATTTTGATTGAACATGTAATGTACTGGCACCCAATCCTGGGAAAACTGGAGCATTTGAAAAAAATCCACCTAGACACACAGAGTAAGCAAACTCTGTACAGGAGGTGGACCAAGATGAATAATTTCAAATTAGTTTGACCAAGATCAGTCACTAGTCCATTTTCCCATTACAATTTAATAAGTGTTACGGAGTATGGGATCTAAAAAGAGATAAGGAGATGTGAGCAAATTACTAGGGCCCCATGTACACTAATTTGTTTTTATTTAAAAATGGATTTAGTTGTCTTCATTTTAGCCTTTCATCCACACTACCCTGTCATTTTTGACCCCTGAAAACAAAGACTTTTGTAGTGTCAGCATTTGGGAAAGGATATACGTAAACATAGTTTTCTGAAAAAACGTGCTCTAATTACACTCTAATTGGTTTGCACTTACGGTATTTTGTGGCCCTTCTCGGATTGGATCCTGTGTATTACAATGCCTCATTCACTGACCTATCACCCTTCATAGATAAAAAAACATTTTCCAACATAATGGATATAAAAGAGTTGCTTTCTATGCTGCCGCTTTTTGTGCTGCTTACGGTACCTGTATGCATCTAAATTGAGTCTTGTATGTCTGAATGCTGCATACTTGCATAAAAAGCTAATTATTTACTGGTGGCAGGTGGCGTTACCGTTGTATTGAAAAAATTCAGTTGGCATATAACTCAGTTGACAGCCTCTTATCAATCTTTCTTATTTAAACTTAATCTGCTCAGTAAAGAGGAGTGCATTCTGCAGCAAAATTAATAACATGACACTTAACGAAATGGATGGGTGTAGAATGCAGCTGAGCTCACAGTATTACGTATTACAAGACACAGAAGCCCAATGCAGCAAAGCGCACACACAGGGATTTATTTATTTCCTCTATTCAGCCAGTTTTAAAAATGTGCTGCCGATTCACACACATGACCAGTGTAGGTGAACGTCAAAGTCGTATCTAGTGTGGAAGGAGATTATTTTTGTTTAATAACTTCATGTTTAAATGAAAATGTGGCAGAGTGGATGTAACTTTACTTAGAGTTCAACGGTGCACTCTGTGTGGGACTCCATCAAGATTGACAATGCCTACGATAAAGACTAATAGCAAGACCATGGCTGGAAATTTCAGATATGTTTATCCTAAAGTTTCGGATCAAACCACACTTTGCCTTATGAATGTGCTTTAGCTTTTATAGTATACTGTATTTGTTAGCAGTCCTCAGTCTGAGATAGCGTGGCCTGGAAGCCAAAGCACTGCCATTAGTGCGGGGTGCTGCAGATTCTGAAATGGTGGCTGATTAGAACACCATGACTTTGTTTTTCCTCTTGCTGTTCCTTTTTTTCAGCTATTTTAAACCACTTCTAATCTGAAATCCATTATAACAGAGAGGATTTGGCAGAAGCCCACTTTTATTCTACTTTGTTTTTTTTTTTCTTTTTTCCCCAGCAAGTGGCATTTTATTAAGTGTTAGACAAAGAGGAGCTTTTACCCTCCTCCACAGATGAAGAAGAAAAGAAAAAGATACAATCCAATTTTTTCCCCTATGTGCTCAATTAATTAATAAGGTATAAGATTTCAATCAACCAATCAATTAAATGGACAAGTACTGTGTCATACATTACCAGCAGCATCATCTGTGGACCTAAAAATGTTAATGACCATGAAACCCGTAAACAACAGGACAGTGGAGCAGCCTAAAAATAGGAAACCTCCAAGGAAGGATTTCAATGCCCTGAAATTTCAGGAATCATCTGTGATGTTAAAGCAAAGAATAGCTCAATAATATGGTACAAAATATATTAACTTAATTTGGAAACAAAATCACACACACAGAATAAAAGAAAGTCACCAAAACTGAACACAGCTAAGTAATTAACAAATGAAAGTACAGAAAATATGCAATATGTACTGGCATTTGAGAGATCCTGTGTAAAAGCACAGTTGTCTTAGCTGCACAAAACATGTGTTGTTTTCAGATAAAAACTATTTTTGAATATGCTAACCTGGGTCTTAATACCACACTATTGCCACTATGGCAGTAGAGCTGAGAACAGTTTGTATTACATAAGATTGGAATTTCAAATACAAATTTTTTTATTTATTTTTTTTGAGAAAGTCCCAATTAATGAAATGGATGGATCTGCAATATTTGATCTTTCCATTGGCCCCACCGTTATTTAATACTCCATTCCTTTTGCGCTTTGATAATTTAGTGCATTGGAGCTGCTGTGCAATAGTCTTTCAAGAAAAAGTGTACTGCTGCAGTAATATGCCAGGATTTCCCTACTATAATACAATAAACTCTTTACATAGTCCAGTTATTTCCAAATTAGAATGCATTTCACAACCTAAACTACAGTAGGACATCAATTGAGTTACATTTCATGACCATGAAAGAAATGCTAAAGCTCTTTAAATGTGTTGTGGCTAACGAGAACTTAACAAAAGGTCTCCCAATATAATTTCCTGTAAGCATTTAATGTAACATTGGAATTTTTATTCACAAATATAAACCTTTCCCTTCAATTATCGCGTTGCATGTTTTTTAGTAGTATGTGCTGCTTGCTGACATTAAAACAGTCCCAGCCTTCCTGAACAGATCTGTAAAATTTATCGCTCACTTTATTGTGCCAGTAACCATGCTAAGCTTTTACATATTTCGTAGCGTAATTCACAAAGTGTTTCTTATGGTTATAAAAATGTCAAATACTGCCTAATTTCTTTAATAGCTGCTTGATGCTAATTTTCTCATCAACATAATGTATGTCTAATTCCAAAATTAAAGGAAGCCTCCAAGTATAATTTACCATGACTGATGTTACAAAGACCACAAACAGAACAGAAAGGTTATGTGCTGTCCAGGCTTTAGCAGTGGAAAAAAATGTTTCCTTTCTCCCAGTTTTGAGTCATGTCATCTGATTGTATTAATTGTTCCTAAACTTAGGTTTAAAGAAAATAAGCAATGTAGTTGACATAACTTTAATGATTTGTTTTAATATATCATCCAGTCCGTTACAGTATATGACTAAGATTTCTTCACTTAGATGAAAATGCGTATCTAAAAGGGTATTAAATGATCAAAAAGGGGAAGACAGATTGGATTCTCTTTAAAAGATTCTGAATCTTTAGATTCAAGTGTCGAATTTGTATGATTTTCTTCACTCTTTTTTTGGGTTTAATTTAATTGTAGTTGATTTTGCTGGTTTTTGGAAAATTATTATGTTATGGTATGTTCATTTACCCTAAGATTCCTTGCTTTTTCAAACTTACACTACTAAAAAAATACTCATAAAAAGGAAAAAAAATAGGTCAATCGATTTCATGACGAGAAATAGTCAGAAAAACGTCTGGGTGTTGAACTGACCCTACTGAAGATTTTTCCTTGCTTTATAAACATCAGAAATGTAACACAAATGAAACTGAATTTGTGTGATACTAGTGTTGATGCTCAGATTTATTTTTTTAAAACTACAGTCAATATTTCTGTCTGTGATGTTGCTGATTTGAGTTTTTGAGCTAAAGAGAGCAAAAAGAAATAAAAGTGTGTTGTTTGGAGGTGCTGGGAGGTGATGTGTTTAATTTCACTTTACATCTGTGCAGGTAAAACTAACTGGATAATATCAAATAAAATCCCATTTAAATAAAGTACCCCATTGTGTGAACAAAAAAAGCGCTACAACGATCATATCCTCAGTGCTGATAAAAATTTCAAAAGGCAAAATTATTACCTTTGGTTACACATATTGCTACCTCAGCTTGTCAAGGTTGCACATCTAAACTTCCTCATATGGCTTTGCCATTCTAAACATTGGGATCAGCTATGAGTCGTGTGCAAATGTTAATTATGAACTGTCATTCAAAATATATCACATGTAAAATGAGGCTTGGCTTCTTTATTTTTGGCACTATATTCATGTTCAGGTATTTTTTGCAGATGTCCACTACAAGAATAACCCACATCTAATTGCATTCTCTTCTCTAGCTTAATTTTATTTAGATACAAAGGTGGCAGAAAATATAATTTGACCATCCCCTTTTTAAAGTCTTCCCTTATAAAATATATCCAGGTGTACCAAGATCGCTACTACTGTTTCTCATATTGTTTAATGATTAGTGATAGGATCAGTTTTTATATGCTGCTGATAACCCTAAGACATCAAGTCATTTTGAACACTGTTAATAAGTTTTTTTTTTTCATGATCCATTTGCTGTTTCTTTATTATATGATCTACAATTCCATACTTTTTATGAAATGCAGTATTTTTTAAACAAAACTATTTTCTTTGGTAATGACCAATTGTGCTGTTGTAAGAAAATGCTTTCTTTAGTTTCCAATAATAAATTATATTGTATGTGACAGGCATTGACATCACTGCATTACTACAAAATTAAAACAGGGCAGTTTACAATGGCTTAAGAATGGTCTCAGCTGATCTGGATTACATCAGTCCTGTTAATGGAACCAAAGGTAAATAACCAAAGATTAATTTGAAAAAAATAAAATATAAAGGATTTGGGTGATAATTGTGAACTAGACAAAAATATATCTCATTGACCAAAGCACATCAGCTAGTATTTACTGAGTCTTCAACCTGGAAAATAATGTTATCTTATTTTAAAAATGCTGTTTTATCTCATTGTCAGTGTAATTGTAACAGAGAAAGTATGTCAAAATAGTTTACAGACACCTTAACCTTTTTTTAAATTGTTTTTAACTGCTCTTTAGAGTTAAGGAATATAAAATTAACTATTACCATCATAACCCATTTTGTGTTTTCCTGTATTAAAACAACACTGCACACAGACATTTCTTTCATGGGATCACAAGCAACTCAATATCCACTTCACATTTGCAATGTAGATAGAGGAGAACTAGCAGCCAAACTTTCCAACAAAGTTTTTGCTTCTGAGCAATAGGTATTCATTTCCAATGGTAAATTTAACAAGAAGCTAATAACAAGAACCTCAACATGCGTGCTGCATTTTCTTGTGGAGCTGCAACTGGCTGTATTCCTTTGATCAGCTTGGCTAGCCCTCAGCTTCAGCTGTGTCCCATTTACATCTCAAACAAGTGATGCTTTCCAATGGTAAACCTCTGAATATTTTCATGCAGTACTTTGCCCTTCCAGGTCATTTCAAACATTTATTTTTGCCTTCTGTAATGAACTAATTTAAATATTTTTTACATTTTAGCTGACTCAAGTGATGGCACAAATTTGCTACCAACTTAAGATTTTAATTTTTCTGCATTACTTAAGATTTGCTGTGTATCTCAGCTACAGTGTGCAGTGTGGCTAACAAGGCAGTATTAATGCATTTCCCAATTTAAAATAAATTCTAGGAAAAAGAAGTTAAAAAAGAAGTAACAGGGCCAAATGGTCTCCTTCAATCTCAAACAAAACATATGTTAAGCACATGAATGAAGAGAAGTACCTTGTATCTCTTTTTACATCCTGGAACTGGACAGGCAAACGGCTTCTCATCTCCTCCATTCATGCACATGGAGCCCATGATGGATTCAGAACTAATAGCACTTTCTGTGGTCCACGATTCATCACTGTCTGATTCTTCATAATCTACCTCTTCCTCATCATACTCGCTGCCTGGAATATCAGAAGGAAGGAAAGAAAAAACAAAACAACTTGGTTACAGCAGTAACAATGCCAGCTGCCCTGATGGACTTAGAAGCTACCTCGATCACCAAATTGTCAAGACCTCTGGCTCAATTATTAAAAAAAAAAAAAACCATTTAATTACCTTAAAATAAACAGCTTCCTCAGACTGGCCTATTTAACACACCCGCAATTCCAGTAAAATGGCCTTTATATCACACCTCCTTCAACCCTAGTGACCAGTTTCAATTTGCAAAAGCTTACAGCTGAAGTGGTGTGCATAATTACATCTGCTGGTAGTACTGTACAAGCCCTGTCCCGCCACACTGCTCATAAAACATACTAGCAAATGGTCATTCTCACAAAGAGCCCTTTTCCCTGTTAGACCAAAAAAAGCGAAAGTTTAGCCTAAAAATAAATAAAAGCATAAGAAATTTTAATTAAGGCATTCCTGGCCTACCAGCTTTTTCCATTGCCTGTAGCACCTCTCACTTATAACAGCCACATTAAAAAGGGTGCATAGTTTTCCAGGCACTTTTCCCTAGCTAGCAGTGTCAGTCTATTAAAAAAATCTGCAACTAATCATGCAAAGTAACTCTTTCATCTTACAAAGCTGGACTGATAATTGGGAATTTTTTTAAGGGGCCAAGGTACAGTAAGCATTATGGTCATAGTGTAACAAATTCCTATTTTCATTCACACTGTCTTTAATAATTGCGAATGAATACACTGTGACCTTTCCTTATTTCAGAAAACAGTAAAAGAAATACAAACTGTGCTAGGCAATATGTGATTGTATTAGTGAGGTAACCAACAGACCATTTAGATTTGTAAAAAATAAAATCACTAGGTGCTAATAAAAATCCTATTTTTGTTGTCATTTTAAAAGCCATAAGCACTCCTGCTGCACAATATTACTAAGCAAATCCCAGCTGAAAACATCTAGAATGGATTATTGGCTTAAATTGCTGCTAAATCCAACAACATATTACAGTAGAGATATACCTCTTTAGAAGAAAACAAAAGAGCATATTCGCATACATACAATATATAAGTGTATATATAACCATTGTGATGAACATGAAAAATATTGAATAGTTGTGTGAGGAAGAGAGAAGCACATTTCCTAAAACTTGTTAAAGACATCTGTGTGCCAGAAAATGCCAAGGTACTTCAGCCAGACCTGAGAAATGCCTATTCCTGCTACACACATTAACAATAAAGAAAAGCATTTAAAGGCATTAAATCATTTATAGATGTGTGCAAAGACTTGGTATGAATGGAAAGTGTGCCCTCTTTCGGTTATTCTGTAACCCAATCCTATACACTCTGCAAACCTCACGCATTAAATGTGTCACAAGAAACAAATATTCAGAGTTTGATTAGAAAAAGAAAAAAGGCTAGATTTTTAAAAACCTAATTGCATGTTTCAGGCGTCAAACAGATGTTCATCTTTACAACAGAAGCGTTTTCAAATCATGCATGAACTTCCTTGAGTAAGTAATACACATGTGCCAGGGTTCCTGAGGCTATACAGCACAATCGTGTTCTGATTTGCCAAGACCTTAAAATTGGCAGAGCTTACTGATGAGGTTTGTTAAAACTGTGCTACAGATACTGAACCATATGTAAATAAATTCACTCATCCACACTGCATTAGACTGAATACTGTATCTTAAACACATTTGTTAGATTTATTTGTTTCTTTGTTTATACTTAATTTTCTCTGTTCAGCATTTGGAATATAAATTACATTATACAAACAGTCAACAGCTTTTTCTCTGTGTGACCAAGTATCTGCTTTGTTTAGAATCAAATGTGCTCTTAAAGACTAAAAAATAGGTTTATGTAAAATAAGCAGCCTGACTACAAAAGTCTGAAGTATTATTTTTATAATGCACTTGCCTGAAAGTAACAATAGTTGAGCACTTTTTGGTGGTTTGGATGCAGTGGCAACTAACATTACAATTAGGGATATACAGGGGAAAATATATAATGTGTCTTTTTCAGATGACACTTTTAGGATAAGCAAAACACTAAAGACAAATTTAGGTCCAATTATCAGACTACAGTACAACTCAGGATGACTCACAATTGGTTCACAGACGTAGCCATGCACTACTCTGCTCAAACACTACATGCTGTGTTCTCTTTAAAACGTAATGCTCACTGCAGGTGTTTGTGGGCAAGGTTGTACATTTGAGATTGTGATATTCTAGTTGATGTATAAAAATCACAGTTTAATTAACACCAATTAAGTAAAAAGAATGACCCCTTGATTGATTGGCATAACCCTGTACTGCAGAAAATAAAATATCAACAGGTTAATTCAGACTACTATCTCTTTATTATTTTAAAATTAGACATGCTCATATTTATGTGATCTATTTTAGCAATTATGATTTTAGCTATAAGATAAAGGTAAAACAAATTGTGGACTTACCAGTGCACTCTTCAAGAATACCATAAGCATGTGACTCTTTGCAAAGACATCCAGCATAGTTATGCGATCTGATGTAGCCTTTTCCATAAATGTATTACTATATAAAATACTAAAATCAAAAGGAATGCTACATTTGACTCTGGTATTTACAATAACTGATTTAAAAACATTAGGTAACTTTGAGAATTGAGGGCATAGTGAAAAACTGGATAATGACTTTCTACAGGCAAAAATTGGTTCAAGTAAACTGTAACTGAACAAAAGAATGTGAGCAGATGCAACTTTATAAACTTAAAAAGGTATCTGCTGTCTTTGGCTCTCTTCTTATATTGTTTATATTGTGGTTAATATCTGGCCTAATGGAGATATTTGCTTGTAAACTACTGAAGCTTACAAGCCAAAAAAGCAACATTTGATGTTAGATGCATGGAATTCAAGGAAACTACTATTATAAAATCTAACACCTTTTTAATTTTCAATTTCATTTGTAACTTAGCACATAATTGACCACATAATAAAAGCCAATGATTTGACAAATACACACAGTGGTCACTTTGATATCAAAGATCAAATCATTATGTCACATTGCTGGCAAATATAGGCAAAACTAAAAAAAACAATTTAAACCATGATTGTTCTGTTCCTGTTCTTTAATTTGATGAACAAGACTGTTTTACTTCATTGGTACTAATATATCCACAGCATAACTTAATATAAGATTAATGTAAAGTGCATCACTTTCTATAAATATACTGTATAGATCAAAACATGCACATAATAAAGTCTCTACTCTTGGTTATTGCTAAAAAAATATAAAAGACAAAAGAATAAATCAAATAAATGTAAAGATGACTGTTATTATCCATATACATCTTAATTTCACTGCCTGGGGTAGGTGGGCACCAGCTACATTTCAGAAAAAAACATTACCTGTGGTGTTTCACTACACAAATGGGGAATCTGTGGCGTTTTTGGTAAAGTCTGGTTAAACAGTGTGTATTTACATACTGGAAAAACACACACATGCACAAACATACATTCATTTATATTCCAGAAGATTATAAAAGCAGTTAACTAACACCTTTATTCTTCTCAAGATGAACCACAGAATACAAACACAGTAAGGTGATGATTCAGTTTTAAAAAAAATCCACACTTGACTTGATTTACTCATAGAAAACCAAAACACAAAAGCAAGAAACAATTTAGAATGAATACTTCTCCAAATCAAACTGCTACAGTGCATTGTGCGAATTTGAAAGCTTCTGCTCAAATGGGACTGTGCCACTTGTACACAGTATTAGTTATTTGCACAGGACCTCGATTACACCGACTAGATTACTTGAAATGGACAGAAAATATGGCGACAATCTGATTCTGGTTACAATTACACGTGAAGCTTATTGTAAGCTTCATAATTCTTCACACAGCTCTACATGATAAACACATACATAATAACCAAACATAGAAATCAGGTCTACTGCCTGACACACCTGAAGGACATTTATTACCAGTGAAATACTGCATTAGATTCACACATAGAACTGTTAGCTGTCTTGTAATACACAGATTAGACATTTTAATTCTATAACGATTATTTGCATCATTAAGTAAATGTTACGAAATTTGAAGATTAAACAAAAGAAACAGGTACATTCTACCTTTACATTTGATATACTTTAAGTAAAGGATTAGCAGACATGTGCTTTTATGATTCAAGAGTGAATAAATGTCACATATTCCCATATAATTCATCATTTTTTGTAATCTTTAGTTAATCGCCTTCCCACAATTGCTCTTAACATCTTACATCTCATTTCTTTTGCAGAAATTGAATCAACTATCAAATCAAGAAGTATATGATTATTTGTTGTAACTTTTTAATGTAAAATTATGAATGCAAACATTAAAAATATATTGCCTATAATTGTAACAGTGTTCCCTAACTGAATACTGTTATCTATTAAAGAGCAATTTATTTCATTAGTCTTCTGGTGCTATAAAACCTTGTCAAACTGAAGGTTTACTGCATTTAATAAGCAATTATTAGAAGTATTCTGAGGTTTATAAGGTTCATTTCTTTACTTGCTGCTTTAGGCTTAAGTAATAAATAATATGAACACAGACAACACTACAAGTAACATTGCTGCCTTATGCTTCATGGAGTCAAGTTCAATTCCTAGTTCTCTCATGTTCTTGTTGGTTTCTTCCCACAATCCAAAGGCATGTTTTTGGCTCAAATGTCTCATTGTAAGAGTAGCTGGGTTATGCACAATGTGTGTTTTTCTGGCATCAGACCTAATTTCTCCTCAAGATCACTGCTGCAAAGATGGGCATTAATTTGCTGCAACCCTAAAAATGGATGGATGCAAAAAACTAACCATAAAGACTTTTTTAAACATTAGCAATGAAGAATCAATTACTGAAAGTGTCAGCAGGCTAATGTTTAAAGAACTGTTTAAAGAACTACAGTATTACCAGCTACAGAATTATAAAATCTAAGAATAATACATTTAGGAGTGGCTAGGGGATCAGGTGTAGTACTTTGGTTGGATGTAAAAGTATAGCTAAAGCAAATTTTATGAAATATAAACTGCATTTTTTTAAAAACTTTCTACTTTTCTGCATAAATATTATAAAATGTATAATCAAAAGTACACATAATGTAGGCTACAAAGAACAAAGTAAAAGCATTAGCCCCCGAGTTATTTAAACTACTCTTCTTTGGGCAGTTGCTCCCTGGTACTGCTTTAGCTGCTAAAGGGAGGCCCTGTTATGGGAGAGACAAATGACATGGAAGTGTTTAACTTCATTCTGAACATTAGATGATGCCAAAATTAAACAATCATCCATAAACAGAATATATGCAAACCTCTAGTCCCCAACCCGAAAACACACCTTTATTAAGCTGCACACAAGGACAGAGTTCTATATTCCAAAGACAAGACTTAAATGGCGTAGGGCCTCCTGAACAGCTCCGGTAATTTTGCAACCAACTCAGCTCCGTTGGTGGGTGGGATGGGATAGCAGGCTGCTTGCTGCTTGTGCTGATCAACACATTTGCAAAACAAAAGATGCTGATGGAGAGGTGCAAGGGAATTTAAGATGGGCCGGGATTACAAATTTTTTTGCAGGGTTCAGAGATTCTAGTGTTAATCTCACTCAACACTCTAAAGATCCTTAGGGGCAAGCAAAACAGTTCACCATTCCAAGGTTTGATCCTAGAATAGTACTTTTATGCTGTGCCATATAATTTATTTGGTCACAGTACCAGAAGAGTTTCTACAAAATTTTTCAAAGGGTATAACCAGTAAACTTGAGTTAATTTAGAAAATACAACAATCCTAATGCTTGTACCCCTGTTGAGTTTTAACTGGGTGACAGCTGCGTCATTTTTACAACTGCTGGTTAACTAAACCTGTAGATTATGAAGAGTTTTTGTTTTTGGAAAAATTTCAGTCTACAGAGGGAGACAATTATAAGGGATACAAATGTTAACTAGACTCCTAAGACTTATTTTGTTTGCAGGTAATTCATTGATTATCATTGCATACTCACTAGTTTGTTATTGCAGGTATGGATCTGATACCATGAAAGTTTAATAAGTGGTACCTTTACTTGGACATTTTTTTTTCTGGATGCACTGCAAATTATTATGGCATAACGAAGGTCCTTGATATACAAACTGAAAATCTGTTTGGGATCACTGAGGTAATATTGTATTATTCTAACACAGTGAAATTCTTTCACATCAGGGGCCTCATGTATAACGCCGTGCGTAGAACTCGCACTATAACATGGCGTAAGCACAAAAGCCGACATGTGCTTATGCACAGAAAAATCCAGATGCAGGAATCTGTGCATACTCCAACTTCCACGTTCTTCCGCTACATAAATCCCGATCAGCATGAAAACTAACGCTCGTGCACGCGCATTATGTAACGCCCAAATCCTCCCAGAATTACGCCTATTTGAATATGCAAATCAATATAAATCGCCCTTAAGCGCAGCCTTCTGTGAAAAGACAATGGGAAAAGCACGGGGGAAATATAAGAATTTCAGCGAATACCAAGTGGAGGCAAAGGAAAAATGTACTATTTGTTCAAATAAACCGTGGTATAATCAACAAAAGGAAGTTGATCGAGTGACATAGTGTGTAGGAGAACCTTGAAAGCTCACATTCACAAAATCGCACAGTGCCGGAAATAAAAAAGAAGTCACATATCAAAGTCGCCGTGAAAAGCCGAGTTGTAGCCCACTGTCTGAGTGTCATATGAAAGCTTATTAGGGTACAGATAAAAAAAGGCACACAGTGGGGAAAAAGCACGAAATGTCAACTTTAATCTCGACATTTCCACTTTAATCACGTAGTTTATTTTGTCATTAAAGTAGAACATCATAAACTTCATCTTAAAATCGTTTAATTAACCAGTTTCTCAAATCACATCGTAATTAAAGTAGCACGTTAAATGCTTTGTTTTGTATTTGATCTTCTATGTGCTCTGTGCGTGTGAATCACTACTTGCTTTTTAAACCGGCTCTCTTCCTCCAACTGGACACAGAGTCCATTACATTTGTGATATTACAGCTCTCTGAATAACTAAAATACTGAGATGTATACGTGATGTCATTTTCATGATGATAGGAGTTAAAGCACATTATTAAACATGGGTTTCACTTCGATGAAATAATTTATTGCAGCAGTACTCAGGGGTTTTATATTCAAAATATATTGGCGTAGCTGTCACTGCAGTCAGTGCTTTTCTTTTCCCATGTAACCGATCGCCACACAATCAGCTCTGTAATAGACGTTAAGCCATCTGTAAGCTTAGCGCCGATTCTTCAAAACGTTTAAAGAACATTAAAATATCTTCGTAGTACATGTTTAATTATTCTATCCTTAACGACACTCCCAGTGAAGAATATAGATTATTTAAATGAAGTTAAAGTTTTATCTGTATAATTTAACAAACATATTTTGCTGCATTTCACCTTAAAAATGATATCGTCATCATATGTAAATACGCTTTATAAAGTGGCTCAGGTTGTGCGATATTATAACTGTAGTGCAAGTTTACAGTGTGGTGATTGTACTTATAAGTACAAACAGTTCTACAAGGAGCACTTGATTGACTGCATTTAAAGTTCTTGGGATTAAACTGTTTCTGAACCGCGAGGTCTGTACAGGAAAGGCTTTTAAACGTTTTGCCATGGCTTAGACAGCGTGTCCTTGAAGCTGTATACCGATAATTCTCTTTCCGATCAGCTGCTGCTGTGATTCACACTCAGATACAGTGATATAAATACTCCGAGTCGTGCAGTGAGAGTAATATGGAAAAAGATGATCCGCTGTGGCAACTCCTAATGGGAGGAGCTGAAAGAAGAAGAAGAAAAATAAGAAGAGGAAGGTGCAGTGACAGTAACAACGCTAAAGCAGTTATGGCATTTTGAATACTATGGCTGTTCCCTGGACCATCATATTGTTACGAGTTAATTACAATCAGATGCATTGCACTAATAAACAATATGCGGTTAGTTTCGGTATATTTATAAAGACGCGTCATGAAAATAATGAGTAATTACACAGGAACAGTACCATTGCTTTGACGCTGGGTGCCGCCAGTCTGCAAAACCGAGCGGAGAACTTGCATACGACAAGGCATGAGGTACCGTGGAAAAGTGCGTGGCTTTACGCCAAGTGTAGGTTTTATACATCGCGATTTGAACGTGGAAAAGTTCTTACGCAACATTTCTGTGCGTACGCACCGTTTATACATGAGGCCCCAGGTGTTTTATTTTTGGGGGTAAGGTAAAAGCAACTCAATACTAAAGTTTTGTAAAAGGCACCACATTGATTAAAATTTTATTCTATACCGTATGATTCCTTTTGTCTGGTATGAGGGCTAATCTGAGATGAACCTTCAAAACAAATTGTTCTACCTTCCATATCTACCACTGCATAATTTTCTGGTGCGAGGCCTAATTTGATTTGGAACTCTACTACAAATTGATTTACCTTGCATATCTATTACTGCATATTTTCAATGTATGATAAAGCTTTGACTTAGCATATATATTAATTTAAGAAGCATTGTTAGTTTCAAGTTGTAAAAGCTAGGTGAGAGCAATGGCAACACAATGAAAGTACGCAAACAACAGGATCTATAAAAGACAGGGGGCTAAAAAACAACCGAGTGTATGTTATAGGTTTGTCTCCATAAAAACAATATATCTCTGCAGCAGCACTTTGGTGTCTTTCATTTTGCTCATACCCTTCATGTATTATAGAAACACCATATGGCTTCAGGCTTACCAGCTGGTGAAGTGGTAAGACTTAGTCTTTTCCAGCCATTTAAGTGAAGCTATTAAGGTTGAATCATGAATGTATTAACATTTAAATTGTCCTGTAATTGGAAACTTTATTTTAAGCTAGTAAAACATTAAATTAAAAAAGCCTGCATTCACCTTCACAGTTTAAATATGGAATATGTATATGAAATGAAGTGAGTTTAGAAAAGCTATGGATGAATTAAAGATAGAGATTTGTTAGCTGAAAAAAAGAAAACCCACTATGTTACTATATGCAAGTGAACATATGGCCATAAATACTCAACGATTAACATTTGTAGTGTGAATAAAAATATGTGCAATCATTTTAATTTCATAATTGCTTTGGCTGTCTATACGTGAAGGTATTTTTTCTACTGGTTCCTCATTTTTAACCACTATTCCTCTGGATACAATTATTCTAAAAACATCTGTAGATGTATCATGGTGATAGATGGAAGCCTTGGCACCAAAATTCAGGTCTACAAATACAAGAAATGCCAAAATAGACTTGTAAAGCAACAGCAACTCAAGGTTTTTCTTTTTTTATTTTGGAGAAGTAGTCACCATTTCCCTTCTTAACAAGCACAGGTCATAGGAACAGAGCTGTATCTTTGTGCCAATTCGAGTAAAACATAAATATCTGGAGGAAGTTTTAATGATACTCCAATGTCAATAAAAAACATATCATCCAAATTATATAATAACTGGAATTCAGCAAAGCAGATCAGCAAAGTGAATATACACCTTTAATAATTCTCTACTTTTTAAAGCTGAACCAGAAAAACTATATACTGAAGATTTTCCAGATTTGCACAGGATATGTAATACTCCTTTTTTGTGATTTGAAGGTTAATATTTGAGCACTATGTTTAAAGTAATTTTACCAGAAAAATATAGTCATTTAAAAGGGGACTGCTCAATATATTGTTTGATTTCACAGATGGCCTAACAGGTGTCTTTGTTGGAGTCTTTCCATTTTAACCTTTGGCTTTAATACTGGAATGCTAGAAGTGTCCTTCACATCAACAACAATACTCCATATTATGACACTGACTCACAACCTTTGGTTTTAATGTTGGAATGCTAGAAATGTTCTTCACATCAAGAAGAACACTACAAATTATGACATTGAATCACCTTATAAGCTTGTTCTCTTTGAACTTACAGTTGCTTTTAGCATCGTTAGCCACAAAGCCCTCTGACCTGTTTGATTTAATTAGTTTTAACACGCATACTGTTTCAGTATGTTATAGTACTGAAACATGTGCCTGGGAGCACATCTGTGGAGTTTGCATGCTCTCTGTGTTTTTGAAGGTGTTCCTCTGTATATATCTTTTTTCTTCTACCAAAGATGTGCTGGTTAGGTTAGCTGTTAATTATCAATTGGTTAGGCAGCTATGCATGTTATTGAGCCTTGGGACACTCTTACGCTTTGCTCAGGGTTGGTTTCTGCTCCACCTCCCCATGACGCTGAACAAGATAAACAATTTAGAAACTGGATGGAAGTGCAGTTGGATTACTAGGGTGCTCCTACTGCATCTCTCCTGTGATATACAGCTTGCTTACTTTCCAGGTGAAAGCCACAGAACACATTGTTTATTTTTTTTGTTCCTTGAAACTCAGTGCCCACAAAGCAGTTGCCTGGGTGGTATTTCATCCCACATACTTAAACTCTACTCAAGTAAATTAACCACGATAACACTATTGCTCTCTCTGGCCCTATCTAAACTGTTATTTTACTAAAAAAACGAATTGGTTTTTCAATGAAATATTCTTGACTACAAGTTCTTATTACTGATGATTTCAGCAATCAACAAAAACTGTAATTTCAATAAGGGTGTGTATTCTTTTCATTTCCATTGCACATACTGCTCTTAAACACCTTGTTAAGGTGTTATTTACTGATTAAAGCTATGATTTTGTCTGTTTTGAAACTTAGAGATAAGGACCATCTAGTTAGGGTGTGTGACTAGATAGAAAATCACAGGCATTAAAGACAGGAAACTGAACTGCTATAACACTAGAGTCTGTAATTTTATTATATTGTTACTTTGAGAACCAAACACAAATAATTCCAAAGTATCTAAGCCTTAATAACAGCTTGACTTTCTCTTTCTTGACCTCTACTGTACACATTACTTACCTGTCATCCGATTCTTGACCACAACATCATGATACATGGATATGCTAATGATATTGATCTCTACAACATCTGTTTTATTTACAGTAGCTTTTTTCCAAAGACAATGATCCTAAAGTGTATTACAACATTTATAGCTGGTGATGTTTTTTGTGGAAGCTAGCTGTAATGATACAGCATTATCTTGTAATTTTTACTAGATGGGCAGTGCACAACAAAGTGTAAATGATGCTAAGGAGACAACCTGAAAGAATGGAAACCATTTTGCTTAGCCTTAAATTTTTGAGTGACTAAATACTTCTCCAAGTATGTAGTAGCTGTGGCTACAGGTTTCCTTACACTTGTTTCTCATTATATTCTACGATTGGTCCATTACATAACGCAGTGACTGATTTCTTGGGAGTTGGTTTGCCTGCTGGGGTCTTTGCACTGAGCTATGTGTAACTGACAATGGGCCTTATTTTGTATCATCAGTTCTCTTCTTTTCTAACTGCATGGGTCATTCATCAAATTTGGACAGCTCTAAATCATCCCCATTCAAATGGGGGTAGAAAGACTAAAATAAACTTTAAAAATGGCATTACAGTTCACTAGGTTGAGGGCTGCACAATTTCAACTTATTTTTTCTGTACAGATAGTCATTGATTTATGACCTATGCACTTTACAACTGTTCCACCTATGACCACTACCACATATTGTGGGCAAACAACAGCTTTCACCATGCCAGCTCTGTATACCGTGACACATTCATCTCAATCTCACTTTATTACCTGCAACAGTCTTGACTACAGTTACATCTGTTTTATAATTACAGGAAAATACAATTGACATTGACACAAAAATGAAAAGTGACCAAGTAGTATGTGGGAGGAAAGAAAGAAAATGTGATTGCATGAGAATTTAAGTCA
Source organism: Polypterus senegalus (assembly GCF_016835505.1). Lineage (NCBI taxonomy): Eukaryota > Metazoa > Chordata > Cladistia > Polypteriformes > Polypteridae > Polypterus > Polypterus senegalus. The sequence goes on along the minus strand of NC_053168.1, from coordinate 48,770,482 downwards.
TCCTATTGTAACCAGTGTTCACTGCACAGGCTGTACTGTTGCGTGCTGGCTTTAAATCCGGTTAATATGCAAAGCTTCTGCATTATGATTCACGATGTGCTGCTTTGTACAAACCTCCAAAATGGGGTAAAGCAACCACACTGAACTCCTTTATCTGTTAATGTTTATTATTAACAGGCTGAAATGTTAAAACATAAAACATATGAGTGCTCAAATTCTGTTGGTACAATTCTTCCTCTCACAGTTAATACAGTAAACACTGGGAGAGGTTCACACTTAGCACAACACAGACAAATAAAGGATTCATGAAGCTGTTAAAGGTTCAGCACCCATGCAAACAACAGTAATAACGAAAATTTAGCAAATCTACACAGTGTGCAAAGAATGATGATAAAAAGGATATACAACAAACAATATGACTTAAGGAACTTATTATATAGTACTATACATTGTCACACACATGCATATAGGAGGAAGTCATGGGGATTAATCAAACAAACTGGACCGAATAGGGAGTTGGAAAAGTTTACTAATGACTTTTCTTCTCTCCCTACAGAACCATAAAACCTGTCTATTCTGTCCTCCAGTTCCTCCACAGATAGTACTTCAGGTCACAACCCAGATCCTGACATCACTTTTTGCTACAGTTCCAGAGCCTTGCCTCTTCCTTCCTCCCAGCTATAAAAGCTTCCAACTTTCTAGACTCAATAGTCTTGTTTTATACTCAGTATTTTGATACTACTTTGCATACTCGCTGTTTGCTTCATAGCAGTATTTATAATATACGGGGTGGAACCCCAAACCTTTCTCTTGTTTTGTCTAATGTGTTACAACATACGGTCATGTTTAAATAGATAAACTGGTCTCTTATGTTCAGATCGACATACGACCAGTCCATCAGAACTGAATATGGTCATAAGTCGACGACTATCTTTTCCATTACATTACAATATCACACTACCGGCAGTTGTCTTGCATATCATATGTTACGGCGTGAGCTGCAACTTTCTTTCTCTTGATTGTTTGTTGCCTCAGGCTTCCCAGACTTCCTCAACATCTCAGGAAAATGCAGTCTCCAAACATCAGCAAAAGCTGAAGTCACACTTTGATTGGAAGCACAAAGCCATAGTTTCAAAATTCATGCCTCTTGGCTGGGTATGAGTTTGTTGTTCTCACCTTGACCAAACATCTACAGGTTCATGAGCCCTGCTACTTTCCACCTGTCTGATGGATCATGGTGGCACACGAGTCATCTCTGCAAAGTGTCCCAACTAGCCAATGCTGAGATAGTGAGCAATGTAAACATGAACTGCCTAGAAGATGTCTGCTCGCTCCCTTCAGCTCTGCCAGATCCGCAGCCAGAGCAACCACTTGGACTATCTCCTCAACCTGTTAAAATTCATTCTAGTCCAGTGTACATAAGGGACTACAATATGTCACTGACTTTTAACTTTTCATATTAAGAATAATTTCTTGTAGTGATTAACTTGGAAAAAAAGAGCTTTTCTAGTTCTCTTCTTCCTGTTTGCATTTTATGATTTTTTTTTTGGTTTATTTGGGAAAGTGGTAACTGTTATATCTGCACAGCCTTACAACAGTGCTGTGTTTCGTGCTGTCTTTTTCATGTGTTAGTAAAGCGTACACTTTAAAAAAAAAAAATAGGAATACTGTGTCAAGTAAACTGACCATTGTGCAGTCTTCATTTTGACAATTTAACAACCATGAGTCCAATTTTCAACAATATGGAGACATCAAACAGTGAATTTATTGTTCTTTGGTTATGCTCCATATGTCTTGCGTTTTTGTTTATATACAATACTTAAGATCTTTGCAAACATATTGCTCTTTTGTAGAATGTATACTGGATATCATCAAATACACAATTCTTCACACTTTGCCTACCACAAACTGCACATTACCACAATTAACTGAACTACTTCTTGTGACATACTCATTTCCACTTAAGAAGCTTGACTCATTCCCAGGTGAAATGATTTATTCATACTACCTTATGAGAAGAGACATTGATACAAATCATAAGCTTTCACTCCACAAATGTATGATCTAGATCAAAGTCTTTAAGTTTGAACCTGAAAAGGGTATTCTACAATGCTTATATTAAAAGCGGCCAAAGATTAACTCCTGTATACTAAAACATAAACTACAAGTTTGTAGACTTTATGGTAAATAATGTACATTTGTTGCCTTGGAAACTTGTACCAGGACTGGACCTCTTCATATTCCACAGCCAATAGACAATTCTAGTATTCTGTTGTGGTAGGATAGCTCTGAAAGATGATACATGGTCTGGATTGCCTTCAAAATTTTTGACAGAAGTAAATGTTGCTACCATAGAGGAAAAACAATAAGTAAATGCGCATGAGATGGCAGATACTTTGGGAGTTAGTTATTGGTCAGATGACCAGTTCTTTGTTGACAGTTAAACATAAGCAGTACCTGTACAGGTTGGATACAAAGAACTTTGATTCCTGACATGAGGCATCACTTCATACAATGATTCAAAGGGAATCTCCAGCTAACACAAAGAAATTAGAAAGCATTTCATAACTGGGGATGAAACTTGGATATACCACTATGACACATAGTCCAAAAAACAATCAAAATAATGGAAGCAGCAACATAACAACATCTGTAGAGGGCTGATATGTTTTCCATGATGATCAGCACATGCAAGTCAGAATTTCACTGTACTCCATACACATGACAATAATGACGCAGTTAAACCTATAAACATCAATAGTTCTTAACCTTGGCAATTGCTCTTTTTCTTTTTAGTCAATTTTTTTACACGGTCATCAATTCATGCTATTATTAACAATACATGTAATTTGATTACCTTATTCTTTACTTTTCTAAATATGCTGTCAGACATTCCTACCAATGTGAATTTCAGCATTCTGATACTTTATTGAAGCAACTACCTTATGATGAACAAAGGGTGGTAATGGTAATGAGTTTGCTGCCCTCCAGTTGGCTATCCTAGCTGAGGTTTACTAATTGTTAGCTGACAAATAAAAGCAAACTGAAAGTTGTGCAAAAGTGAACTAACTTCAATTCTCATTACATCTATAATGGTTAACACGGTACAATACCCCAGTACTACACTCTTTACTCTTGAAAGCTACTATAAATAAAGCAAAGTAAACAAAGCAACAGAGTCAGTTAAAAGCAGAGTCTGTCTTCTAATTAGGACACTGAAGGGAACAAAAAGCAGCAATCAAAATGTGTACCCAGGACTAGGGTTAACAACTAGTGTTTCGATGTTCAGTTATTTTTGCTCAGAGCTGCACTCTTAGCTTTATAATAGATTTTGTGATGTAGAGTAAGTGCAGAGCTCTGCCTAAGATAAAGACCGGTTTGTAGTTGTATAACTCAATCAAATGTAATTTTTCTATATTATTTGCATGTCTTTAGATTGCATGAAAAAATACAGCACCTGGTAACAAACTAAAAAAAGTAAGCAAGTACAGACCAACCTCCATACTTAGGCTCACTTCCAAAGCCTGGAGCCAGGAGCCACCCATATTTCAGCACAGTACCAGTCACACAAGAAGTAACGTGATGAAATGAAGGAAGAGTGTGGTTCAAGATAGAGATTCACTTAGAAAGATGTCTCTTAACTGACTTAATTGTGTTTGTAACATAGTATATATGTTGTTTAAGTTTACCTCATTTAGTATATATTTTAAATGGCTATTCTTACGGCTTATAGCCAATGGCCTTCTCTTACTTTGGATTGAAAATGATCTTACAGTTTTTCCTCTTAAGAGTTTTGTTTTTTTAACCGTAATAAACCACTGAGTAAAATGATATGATAAAAAGCCCATTCATTCAATTATTTTTTTTCAGGCTGTGGTCATGGCTGAAACACACGGGCTATAATGCTGCAATGCTTACAGAACCGGCTCTCAGAGTGTTGTAAAATGTGCCTTTGTTTCACTTTCCTGACCAAAGTAAAGTAATGTTACATGGCCTTCTCCATTAATGTCACCACACATCCACCAGCCTTCTAAACCACACAACATCACAATCCATCTCCTGGGCTCTACATAGCTTTTAATAGTCTAGCCACAAATATCTTTATGTACAACATTTCTTATTACAGTAAAACATTAAAACATGTCAGGTTTCATTTGATTAATGAGAACTTGTCACTTTAAAACATACTTTTTATCTTTTCATTAGCCTTTAACTAGTCTTTTTTCCTTTTCGTAGAGATGAAGGAGTGACAGGATGAGTTTCAAACACACTTTTATGCAATTTTTCCTTGTAAAAATGTGTAAAATGAGATTAACTAAATAATAGTTAACTGTGAATGCAAAATATGTCTATGTCTGGTCTATGTACAATATATTTGTGAACCTTTGCAATTATATAACACAAGGAACGAATATAATTTACAATTCCTACATAAGATTAATATACAGTACCTTGCATTTGTGTAGAGAACAGACATTTTAGATTCTGCCATTGTCACATTGGTCACATTTTTAGCATATACACCAGTGAGCTCTTTCAGAACTGTCACAGTGAACCTTAAGATTACAGAAGTGCCCACATCCCACAAATATAAGATGTCAGGGAAGTGAGACTTAAGATTGTAGTAATAAAAAGGTTTAGCATTATGAGTATAAATGCTTTGTCAAAATCTCATTCCCATGGAACTAGAACTGCTTGAATCAACCAGCCACACAACCATGCAAAACTCATTAGCACAGACCCACAAGACTGAACAATTTAAAATGTCTACAAATTTTTCACCAACCAGAATTTTAAGAGTTGCAAAAAGAATCTCACCACGGGGCAGCCTACAGTTCCCACAGTGCTTAAGCAAGCAAGCAGTTTTATTTTTTTATTCACTATCAGGTTTTTTAAACTAAACTTTTCCAGCAGAACATACAGCACATAAACACATTTTCTCTATTTATTTTCTAACATTGCTTCCCTGCCATGTTACACCCCATAGATCATCTGATCTGTCTTGCTCCTATATGCAAACGTAGGAACCAGTCAGGCTGTTCTTGGGTTTAAGCAGCTATAATCTTGTGATTATTTCATAGCTAAATGCTTTAGTGTAATTAAATAAACAGTGGGAGCACAAGCTACAAATACGGTTATATGCACTGACTCTAATTCCTTTTAAATCATGGGCCTCTCTCAGCATGTGTGCATTTTTTATGCATGGGATATTTGGAAGTGACAGTGCATACTGATCCGAGGAATATGACAGTAATAAAGCTATGTAAATAGTAGGCCACCTCCCTGCTATCTAATATGCTGTGCCAAAAATTTTATGGGACCTTCCTATTTGGCAGCAGATTTGTGCTTGTGCCAAGGCTACATGATGCAAAGTGGTTAACTGCCAACTATAATAGCTTCTTAAGAGATAGTCAGTTAGAAAAGCCCTTGTTCTGCAAGAAGCATGAAGTGACCCTGAACAGTATAAAGCTCTGACTCCAGCCAAGATAGGAAGAGGAAAAAAAAAGAAAAGAAAAAAGCAAATCAATTGAGAAGGCTGAGAATAGCCTACAAATGGCAATTCATGCAAAGCAATACTAAAGCACTGCCTATTACTTCTCCAGTAATGCAATAAATACAACCGGGAATCTCAAAAAATAATGAAGGTGTCTGGGAAATTAAAAACAGAACTGTTTAAAGAATCTAAACCAACAACTCAGAATATTGTAAAGCTACATCTGAAATGGTCTTGGGATTATTTTCAGTAGAAGCTCAGTAAAATGTACAATGCAGTCATAGTACTATATCATTGGCTAAAGGCAAATGATGCCAATGAGTGCAACTCACAAAAGTATACTTCAGTGCCTAACCTATCCAACCACTTTCATTGCCTCTTTCCCTTTTCCACTATTTCTTGTTCTACCAGAAAGGAGCATGATACAAAAAAACAATATTAAATTAAAGAGTAATAAAAATACACGTAAAAGCAGACAATAACTTTGAATAATATTAGCATTTACTCCCCCGGGTGGAATTGAGGAGTCGCATAGTGTGGGGGAGGAACGATCTCCTCAGTAATCTGTCACTGAAGCTACTCCTCTGCCTGGATATGACACTGTTCAGTGGATGCAGTGAATTCTCCATGATTGACAGAAGTTTGCTTAGCGCCCGTCGCTCTGCTACAGCCAACCTTCTAAGGAAGTATAGTCGGCTCTGACCTTTCTTACACAGAGCATCAGTATTGGCAGTCGAGTCCAATTCGTCATCCAGCTGCACTCCCAGGTATTTATAGGTCTGTACCCTCTGCACACAGTCTCCTCTGATGATCACGGGGTCCATGAGGGGCCTGGGCCTCCTAAAATCCACCATCAGTTCCTTTGTCTTGCTGGTGTTCAGATGTAAGTGGTTTGAGTCGCACCATTTAACAAAGTCTTTGATTAGCTTCCTATACTCCTCCTCCTGCCAACTCCTGATGCAGCCCACAATAGCACTGTCGTCAGTGAACTTTGCACGTGGCAGGACTCTGAATCGTATTGGAAGTCTGATGTATATAGGCTGAACAGGACCGGAGAAAGTACAGTCCCCTGCGGCGCTCCTGTGTTGCTGACCACAATGTCAGACCTGCAGTTCCCGAGACACACATACTGAAGTCTGTCTGTAAGATAGTCCACCATCCATGCCACCAGGTGTGAATCTACTCCCATCTCTGTCAGCTTGTCCCTAAGGAGCAGAGGTTGGATGGTGTTGAAGGCGCTAGAGAAGTCCAAAAACATAATTCTTACAGCACCACTGCCTCTGTCCATGTGGGAGAGGGATCGGTGTAGCATATAGATGATGGCATCCTCCGCTCGCACCTTTTCCTGGTATGCGAACTGCAGAGGGTCAAGGGCATGATGGACCTGTGGCCTCAGGTGGTGAAGCAGCAGCCGCTCCATGGTCTTCATCACATGTGACGTCAGAGCAACAGGCCGGAAGTCATTCAGCTCACTAGGACGTGATACCTTTGGGACTGGGGTGATACAAGATGTTTTCCAAAGCCTTGGGACTCTCCTCTATTCTAGGCTCAGGTTGAAGATGCGCTGTACAGGACTCCCCAGTTCCTGTGCACAGGCCTTCAGCAGTCGTGATGATACTCCATCTGGACCCGCTGCTTTGCTGGCACGAAGTCTCCTCAGCTCTCTGCTCACCTGTGCTGCTGTAATTGTGGGTGGGTATGTCTCTCCTATGCTGGTATCAGCAGAAGGATTGTTGGAGGATACAGTACTCCGAGGTGAGAGTGGGTTAGGGTGGTCAAACCTGTTAGAGAAGTTGTTCATTTGGTTTGCTCTCTCCACGTCTCTCTCGATGGTGGCACCCCGCTTCGAGCTGCAGCCAGTGATGATCTTCATCCCATCCCACACTTCCTTCATGCTGTTATTCTGTAACTTCTGCTGCAGCTTTCTCCTGTACTGCTCCTTCGCTGCCCTGAGCTGGACTTGGAGTTCCTTGTGCATCCAAGGCTCATTGATGCATCTGGGGAATGAGGGGTAGCCTGCATGGTTTCATATCGGATTGTGCAGCTGCAGACTAGTCAGAGTGTTCAAATTGACCCCTGTCCACTGCCGGAACCACCTGCAATTTGCATGTGATCATCAGAACTAGACTACAGAGCAATAAAAGAAGGTGGCTCAGTCTGATTAATCACATTTTCTTTTAGATCATGTAGATTGCCTGGTGCATGTGCATCGTTTACATGAGAAAAAGGTGGCACCATTATGCACTACGGGGCAAAAGGCAAGCTGGAGAATGCAGTGTAATGCTCTGGGCAAAGTGTTGGTACATATACTACATACCCAAAGATTTTTGCAGACCACAAACAATCCTTCACTGCATGCAGGATAATGTGCCCTGCCAAACTGCAAAAAATTGTTCAAGAATCGTTTGAGGAACATGATAAAGAAATGAAGGTGTTGACATAACCTCCAAATTTTCCAGATCTCAGTCCAATCAAGGATCGGTGGAATGTGCTAGAAAAACACATCATATCTATATAGGCCCTGCCTCGTAACTTACAGGATTTAAAGGATCTGCCGCTAAGGTCTTGATTCTAGATACCACAGGCCATCTTCACAGGTTTTATGCAGTCCACTCCTTGACAGGGCAGAACTGTTTTGGTGGGGACTAGACAATATTAGGCAGGTGATTTTAATGTTGTGGCTGATCAGTGTATACGTACAGTAGCAATTTAATGTACATGAAATATACCAACAAATAAAATGGGTAAATATGGAGTCCTATTTTTCTAGACACTCACATATCCATTCCACTTATTTATTCATTTCTTTTGATTTAATATACTCTATTAATCCTCAAAGGGAAATTATCTTTTTGCATGAGCTTTGGCAATTAGAGCGCAGGGTCAGCCATTGTACAGCACCTCTGGAGCAATTTTCAGGTTAAGGACATTGCTCAAAGGGCCCAGTGGAGTAACAGTTCTGGCAGTAACAAGATTTGAACGGGCAACCTTCCAGATACCAGCGCAGAACTTTAGGCTCAAAGCCACCACGACACCCAGACAAAATCCTCCGGGACAAGAACCAGGAGCTCTCTAACACCAGGCAGCAGCTGTTTATTATTTTTTTTTTCCAGTGTTCTAATGCAACATTTTCTATCCTTTAACTAATAAGATGTCACGTGTACCAGCAGAGGAAACACTTGCCAATTTTCATGTTAATGTAACCAAAGCACAATACCCCATCAAAACGGGAATCTTTTTGGATTCCCTATTTGGGGATACATGAAGGCACTAATCTGTATATTGTAAAAAAAGAATTGACTCTGTAGTTTGTTTTTCTTTAAATGCAATGTCCTAGACCATTATTTGCAATTTATGTGCAAATAACATGCCTGATAGGTATGGAGCTTTTCTCTGAGTTAATGGAAGAGCTGGACTTTTTACTCTTTTTTTAAATAATGTCCACTCATTCTTGTTTAGTATTTTACACTGATAAAATGACATGGTGAACATGCATTCTTGCTGAGTAAAAATTCTTGCTTCACACAGCAGAAATGGATAATAAAACTTGGACAAACACATGTTGCATCTAATTTGGCACTGCGCGATGATGATTTTTTGCTTGTGCTTTATTTCAGAACTACAAAAAATTTAACACTGAGAAATATTCATTATAGCCAATATTTCTAGAACACTGAACCATAATCATTAAGATCATAAATGGAGATGATATCTGACTGAAAACATGACTATGTGACCAAAGTTTTCTTTTAGTGGGATGGAGTGATTCATTTGTGCAATAAACTCTCAATTTTTTTTTTAAAGCAACAGACAATGTATCAAAATGAAACATCGATAAGTTACAAGAAATGCACAGGGTGTATACAATATGGACTACTGCTCAAAGATTTTGTTTTATTTGTTTATTTTCTTACTCTCAGTCTGCGTAAAAGCTGCATTTTTTATTATTGACGATGACTAGCAACCAGGGAAAAAGAAACAGTTTCAATTGTGCTGTATCATGGAAACCAAATACTCACTTTTCTCTAGGAAATATTATATAGAAGAGATCATACAGTTAAAAAGAAGCAAAGCAAAACAAAAAATTAGAATGACAAACATAATGAATCACTAAAAATAGCTGCGAAAAAATAACACCATGAGAAATCTATTAGCATTTTTTCCCAATGAAGTGTGTCTTCTAGAAGGATACCTTAAACAGCACTGTTTATAATGACACTTACTGGGAAGCATGGGACAAATGCAGCTGGGGCTTTTTCCAAAGTAATTGGCTGTCATTTTTGCCTCTTACATTTATTACATATATTGGAATAAACTGATCTGCCAAACACATGCTTTCCTTTTCACTTCTGTCCCATCTCCCCCAGGAGACAACTATTCTTCCCATATCAGTGCTGGCCAACCCACAAGAGTGACTGGGAATCCAGCATGTTCTCATTAGATGAAGCCTCCTGCCTACCAAGCCTGAATGCACGCGGACTGTGTTTTCACGGGCGCACTTTTCAATGTCACATTGCTTTCTGCACTCCCATGGGCAGCTTTCACATACTTTTACATTTTGTTATTTTTGCTTTTCCTAAGACCTTGTCATTGCTTTACACCATACAGTTCCATTAAAAGCAAAATTGTGCTATTCATTAAAAAAATACATTTAGTAAATGATTCAACTGAAAAAGCAGACTAGGTAAATGTCTTGATGTCTTGATATGAACATCCAAGTCGTAGTGAATATTAGTTCATTTTGTCATAACTTTAACCATCCAATGTCAAAAACAATTTCATCCAGTACACTGGAAAGCAGAAGCATACCATGACAGCAGTGTGTGCACTGCAGGACACTAGTTTATCTATACTAATAAAAGGCAAAGCCCTCACTGACTCACTCATCACTAATTCTCCAACTTCCCGTGTAGGTAGAAGGCTGAAATTTGGCAGGCTCATTCCTTACAGCTTACTTACAAAAGTTGGGCAGGTTTCATTTTGAAATTCTACGTGTAATGGTCATAACTGGAACCTATTTTTCTCCATATATTGTAATGGACGCTAGCTGGATGGCCGTGGGGGGCGGAGCTGTGTGTGACATCATCACGCCTCCCACGTAATCACGTGAACTGACTGTGACTGCAGTATGTAGAAAAGAAGGAAGAGCTCCCAAAGAGCGCTAAAGAAAAACGCTGAATACTTTATTCGCGGGATACAAGTTTAATGAGAAGATACGAGGTATAAACGAGACTTTGGATCACTTTGTAACGGAGTTAAAATTGCTGCAGCGAGAAACTTTTAAGTGCTGGGTCTTAGCTAACATTAAATAAAGCCGTGGACATCGCAACATCACACAAGAGAGCAGCTCACGTGAACTGACTGAACACAGTATGAGTGATCACTTCCATGCATCAAACCTGTTCAAAAAACGCATTACACGATTGACAAGGTGATGGCTTTATATGTTGTTCATTTATAAAACAGCGGAGAAGCTGTGTAAAGGCTGTTTCGCAAAAAACCAGAGGAGCGTCTTATATGAGCAGGCAGTCAGCTAAAGAAGGGAATCAATATATATCTATAATCGTAATAAACTAACAAAAAATAACGTACAAGCCGTGGATTAAATAAAGGAAATGGGTACCTGAACAGTAAAGTAAGTCTCGAATAGCTACACAATAACTATAAGAATCATAATAAACGAACAATAAAACAGTACAGAACCGCGAAGCAAGGAGAAACGATGGCCTCATACGGCGTTCGTTTATATTGCAGCGGAGAAGCTGTGTGAAGGCAGCTACACAAAAAAACAGCAGAGCGCTACACTCTAAATGTATTCCTGGCATCACCGTTATACCCTCTGATCTCCCATTTCAATTGAAATGCCTCAAATTTCCAGCAAGGCTCTGCTTCGCGATGACAATTAATAAGTCTCAGGGACAAACCCTACAAAAGGTTGCCATTGATTTGAGGCAACATTGCTTTCCTCCTGGACAAAACTATATGTTGCATTCTCAAAAGTAATCTCAGTGCACAGCTTGGTCATATTACAACCGGACTGCTGAACTGACAACGTGGTATACAAAGAGATCCTTAACAGATAGTTATTGGTATATTTTCCCTCAGTTTAAAAAGGTTTTCTTTTTTTCTTAATAAAAATTTAAAAGCAGTTCTTCGTCGCTGCGAAGCGTGGGGATTTTGCTATATACAGTACCTGTATATATATATATATATATATATATATATATGTAGATATATATGTATGTATGTTTATATATATATATATATATATATATATATATATATATATATATATATGTGTGTGTGTATGTATGTATGTATGCATGTGTATGTGTGTATATACGTTGATATGTGTATATATGTAGATGTGTATATGTGTATATATATATATATATATATATATAGATATGTGTATGTGTAGATATGTGTATGTGTAGATATGTAGATATGTACATGTATATATGTTTATGTGTGTGTGTGTATATATATAGATTTTACACAAAAATGTCACACTGAATTTAAGGAAATGTAATACAATTTCTTATTACATTATTGATTACACTAGGCAAAAATTATATCATTGATAAATTACTTTTTCATTTTTTAATGCATAACCTTTAGAGACTTGCATGCTCTGGATATATTATATATTAAAAGACCATGCACCCTTTTTCAACTGGATAAAAGCTCAAAAATTGTAATAATACCAAAGTAAATTATAGGCAGGAAGATGTCCCATGACTAGGCGGGGTGAAGCTCATCTTAAACAGATATGATATGATAAAGGAAAGAGAACAGTAGTTGCTCATAATTTTCTGGAGAACAGTACGATATTCAGGACATTCCCAGTGTGGTGGTCACATCACACACTTCATTTACATCAGCTACACTTTGACCATGCTGTTGAAATAACCAAGTCTAAAACAATTTTTTGTAAACACCATACAATGGACTATAAAGGCAATTTGTTCTGCCTTTTAATGTCACTAGCCCTTTTAACCCTTAGCTACTTCCCAGAGCACTGTAACATACATCACACCTTAACATGCAGATGTGCAAGTGTGCAGTATTTTAGGCCTAAGACCTGAATATGCTCTGTAACACACACAAGCAACATTCTCTTAGGGTGAAAGAAGATGACACATTAGATAGGAAGTTGCATATACTACATACATATTAACATTTTTTTATGATGTTTGACCAAGTGTAACTGCGACTCAAATGCTGTTTCTTCAAACAGTGAATGTAATGGATGTTTTGTACTACATATTAATTCTAAGCAAACTCTGAAATACTGCCATCTGAACATTTATGTAATTGTCCAAATACCTTCTGATCAAAACATGAATATGACAAAACCCATAGTAATATTTATTATTGGTACTGTAAGTAATCCTAGTATGCGTGTCTTTGGAATATATAATATAGCATACAAAGGTTGTGTGGCAGCAATGGTTGTAATGATCAAAAAGTATAAAAGTAGCTGACTTAAATTCACCATGTATTACTTATTCCCTGCAGTATGTCATTTGTATACACAGCTTTTGAATCCAGAAATGTAACTGCTCTCTTGTAGGAATGGTAATTATGAGAATTGAAATGGATACGTTTTTTGTTAACAGCAACCAGAAAAGAATATGCTAGAATTACAGTTTTCAGTGTTTGTCCTAGAAGGAAATATTTTAAACCACACTAGCTACACATATCATTCAACAAAAAAGTGAATAACGCCACTTTCCAGCAGATCATCACATTTTCTGGTCTAAGTGGAAAGCATGCCCTTATGCCTTAACTGAATGAATAACTGGGGCTTGTGAAAAAAGGAATTTAGGAATGAAAACAGAAGGCTAAGTTGTAACTGAGTGAGTGTCATATCCAAGTTCACATTACCAGCCCTAATGATCTACAACATATTTCAAAGTTGTTTCTGGATGTTGCAATACAACCCCCAAGTCAATCAAATACAATACTGGTATTTTTACATACCCAAGGTTGTTGTTTTTAAGATAAATCATAAGTTTCCATGTTGTCTGCTCTCTTTCACTAGTAAAATTATGGATTTGAACATGTATATGTCAAGACGAGAAGAGCATCACCGTTAAGTTAACCTGCTTTAATCAAAGATCCCATCAATGTTGAGCTCTATATAGTGAAAGGCTCATTACCATTAGATAGCTGATGTTGTTCAAGTGGTCTATGATTGGTCATTCATATTACAAGTTATAGCAGTTTGTAAAAGGCAGGAAATAAATAGTGTGTGTGGCAGTTCACCTTTCTGCAAAAATCTTCTGTGAGAGTGCATGGGGATTGTTTGCTTGATGGACAATAAGACTTGAAGTATGTACCAGGGAAATGTTCTTCAAAAAATGAAAACATTTTGTTTTTTTTCTGTTTTTTATAGTTTGGCAGGCAATTTCGTAATGAAAGAACCGGGGGAGAGAATATACACAGGGCATTATCTCCCCCAGAGCGCTAGATGGCAACCCCAATGGGTTGAAGTGGTACCTTGGATTCTTACAGGGCTTCATGTAAGTTGGAATTTGGCACAGCTCTTTTGGGTTCAGTGGGTGCCGCCAAGGGGTGCTGCAGGGACTGCAGAACTCTACTTAGTTGTGCTCCCGCCTCACCAAAAAGTGTTTCCGGACCAAGCTAACAGGCCACTGGAAAGAAATGGAACAGCTCATCACTAAATCGCAGCATTACTATGAACATGGACAGAAGGCTAATAAGATCTTAGCTAAACAAATCCACAAGCAGGAAATGTGCTATGTAGTAAAATAATTTATCAGCATGGAGATAAAATCGTTGTCCATAAAAATATAACCCAAACATTTAGAGAGTACTATAAGTCATTATATTCTACTCAGTATAAAGAACAAAAGACACAAACTAATGAGTTTTTTGATGCATTACAAATACCACAGCTAGATATTCTTAGTGCAAAGGAACTGGACAAACCTCTGAAACTATAAACTTGCTCCAAAGTGGGAAAGCAACAGGTCCTGATTGCTACCCAGTGGAATGTTATATAACATTTTCAAATAAGTTAGCTCCACTATTATTAGCAATGTTAATAGAAGCTAAAGACAACTAAATTCTATTTAAAACTTTCTGTCAAACATTAACTATTATCTTTCCAAAGAAAAATAAGGACTTATTACAATGCACATCATACAGACCATTTTCACTTCTGAATGATATTAAGATACTCTCCAAAGTTCTAGCTAGAAGGATTGAGATATTATAGACAGACACTAAGCGTCTAATCTTCTGCATCTGTTTAATGCAATATACAGTACTCACTAATAACATCTAACACACTGGAGATCTTATTATCTTTGGATCGAGAAAAAAAAAATTGACATGGTTGAATGGGACTACCTATTCACCATCCTGCACAAATATGCTTTGGCCCAAATATATGGAAATAGATAAAACTATTTCATATCAGCCTGAAAAATCTGTCTGTATTAATATTTTCTCAAACTACTTCAAACTAGAAAATGGTACTCAACAAGGATGCCCCCTGTCACTATTGTGTTTTGCAAACTGCCATTGAGGCATTGGACTTATCGTGCTCAACCTGAAGAACCCCAAACCACCTTTTCAAAGTCAGTGGGTAACTGATGTTCTATACTATTTGAAATTGGAAGAAATAAAATTCTTACTTAGAGGATCTGTTCAAAACTTTTTTTAAAATATGGCAAGATCTAATTAATACAATTTTATAATAAGCTTTTATATCAGGGGAAAAAGACATTGCCCCTTCTTTGTTGCTTTTAAGGTTTTACCCTTGCTGTTGGCTCTTCTCTTTTTCTCTCGGGGGGTGGTTGAATTCTGTTTTGTTAAGTTTGACTTAATTACATGTAATGTTATTTTCTTCAAATAATAAAAAAAATGTTTTTCAAATGTCCTTATTTCATTACAGTGTTGACCTGGAACCTCTCCTGATGGCAACTTGCACAAAGGAGGATCCAAACCCTGAAAGAGAGGCCAATCCATCACAAAGACGACTTACACAGGCACACTTACAAATATCAGACCCAATATACACTTGGCAATAAATCACTCATACATATCTTTGGAATGCAGAAGGAAACCCAGGAGAATGTCCAAGGCAATAATCAGGCTGAATAATTAAAACTGGATACTTTAAATTGTGCATAAGGTAAACTAACCACTGTGTCACAATGGAATCCTATACATAAAGTAATAAAAAGCTAGTATCTAAGAATTTCCAAACTTATTACACTTTTTCATTCAGCTCACAATTTATGATAAATACAGCATACCATCAAGAAATAATGTAACACTTTAGATAATAAAATATTCCTGTAATAATATTAACATAACACAACATTACAATCTGAATTTTATATTGGCAGTCACAGAGCACATTTTAGAAAAGTATGAGGACTGAAAAAAATTATCCATTTATGAAACACTTATTTCAGGTTTGTCATGTATCATATCACATATGTAATTTTCTTAGATCACTTTGAAGGCTGAAAGACTTTAACAATGGCAGAACAACTGAGTGCTAATGCTGTAAAGAAAAGTCTGTAAATCTGGAATGCCAAAATTAAATACAGAAAACCTTATATAGTACTGCTGCGGTGGGCTGGTGCCCTGCCAGGGGTTTGTTTCCTGCCTTGCGCCCTGTGTTGGCTGGGATTGGCTCCAGCTGACCCCGTGACCCTGTAGTTAGGATATAGCGGGTTGGATAATGGATGGATGGATGGATATATAGTACTGTGAAAAAAGCATTTGTAGCCTTTCTGATTTAACCTATTTTTGCTTATTTATAACAATTGCTTCTGATCTCCAAACAAAATTACTATAATACAAAAGGCAGACTGAGTAAACACAACCCACAGCTTTAAATGATCATTTGATTTATTGGAGAATCAAAGTTCACCAACGCCTATATCACTCCTGTGAAAAATTAATTGCCCACCTAAACTTAACACTTTGTTGTGTCACCTGCAATCAAACTCTAATGGTAACAAGAGGTCAGTCTTTGGCATCACTGTGGAGAAATTGTGGCCCACTATTCTCTACACAGTTTTTTGTAGTACTAGGGTGCTATACCATGTTAGCCATTATGTATTATTACAATATGCAAGCTTTCGAAGCAACTGAAGAAGGGGCCTGAGTTGCCTCGAAAGCTTGCATATTGTAATCTTTTTAGTTTGTCAATAAAGGGTGTCATTTTGCTTGACTTCTCACTACACAGTTGTTTTAATTCAGCAATATTGGAGAGTGTTCAACTATGAATTAAGGTTCCACCACAATTATCTCAATGGTTTTCAAGTCAGAGATTTGACTCCAAACACTTAATTTATTTTTTCAGCCATTCAGAGGTGCATAACCCAATTATGCTTGAGATTCAGATCACTGTCTGATGACTGTGCATTCTCCTTTAGTACAGTCTGGTAGATTGCTGAATTCATGCTTTCCTCAGTTATGATAAATCAGCCAGACCCTGAAGGATAAAAAGCATCCCCACACCATCACACTACCACCACCATATTTGACTGCTTTAAGATAAGATGTAATTCCTTTATTGTTACTGTATAACACATAAAATGAGATTCTGATACACTACCTGATATGATGCTCAAAGCAATACAAAAAAAAATTAAAAAATGTAAGAATCTATATATATAATTCACTAAGGCAAGACAACCATGGAAAGCACACCGGAAGGGGTATGGATTCACTAAGCCGCCGACAAGTGAGACACCTGTGGCGCACGCAGGAAGGAGCCACGCCCACCAACTCCAAGACCATTGGATACGACGACAACTCACAGAGCCACGGCCACCAACTCGGACGCGACGACACAGAAAAACCAGCATAATTTATATTCGTCTGTCGTAGAGGTCACATGCAGCTCCGACCCACGTTGACTGTTCATAGAGGCATGTTTCTCGCAGAGGTGAATCGCCATATGCAGCGTGTAAAATGGTTTGCGAGGGGTATCCCATAGGATCCTTAAAACATTCCTTTCAACTGAGGTTAAAACACAATGAAGTGAGCAGTCTTTAAAAAAACGAGTTTTCGGTTACGACGCACGACCGCCGTGCTGTATAGCAAGCTGTTTTACACGCTACATACAGCAATTCGCTTCCGCGACAAACACGCGTCTTCTTAGATGCTCCTGCAATTTCTACACACTGACCCCAGCCCCCCCCATCTCGCTACCACCGTGGTCGGGTGTCTTGGTGGATTATATATAGAAAGGCAGCCAAAACCACACAGAGCAATGAAAAGTCTACGTGAGTCACAGGTACATCTGGACTGTGCAAAGACGACAACGACTCAAGTGACGACTTGGAGGTGGGCACATGAGCAGGCACTGCATACTGGAGGAGAAATTAGAATGATGGAGTGAGTGGAGTGGACGTTCTTCTCCTCTCCTCCCGTTCCACCCTCCGCGCCTGACCGCCGCATGGACGATTGTGTGTTGGTTCGTTCCGTGCATTGTTACAATGTTGCTTTTCTTGCTGATTTATTACATTACCGATTTTTCAAATGTTAATTTTCTCCCTGTACTTAAAAATCATTTAAAAACCGGCCTGATTATGCGGCGTTGGCTAGTATTAATAAAATAAGCTTTTTTAATATTGCACAAGTTAAGATAAATACATAGTAAGGATGAATATGATATTTCACAATTATGTCTATAAGGTGTGCGATTTCAATACAGAATTTAGTGTTGTAATTGCTTTGGGGTAGAAACTGTTCATCAGTCTTGTGGACCGTGTTCTAATGGACCTATATCTCTTCCCTGAGGGGAGAAGTTCAAAAAAATAATGTACCAGATGATACAAGTCCTTTATGGTTCTGAATGACTTCCGCAAACATCGAGAGGTGTAGATGTCTTCCACGGAAGGCAAAGGTGTGTTGGTAATTTTCTCTGATGTTTTTATGAGTCTCTGCTAGGATGTTGCCATACCACAAGTATCCTATGAGTCAGGACACTCTAACTGGACCAAAGATAGAAAGACACCAGAAGTTTTTGTGATAGATAAACTTCTCACAAAGTAAAGTTGCTGTTGTGCTTTTTTAACCAGTGAGTTTGCGTCTATTGTCCATGTGAGATTTTCTGAGATGTAGGTACCCAAGAATCAAAAACTGGACTCTTACCACTCTGTCACTGTTTATATACAGTGGCAGATGGTCATCCTTGCTTCTTCCTGAAATCAATGATCAGTTCTTTAGATTTAAGTATCAAGTTATTCTCCATGTCCAGTCTGTCAGTTTTCGTATATCATCCCTGTAGGAAGACTCATCTCCATCAGTGATCAACCCAACTATTGTTGTATCATCTGCAAATTTAATAATTGCATTTGTGTTGTGGGCTGGTATGCAGTCATATGTATACGGAGATTAAAGGAAAGGGCTCAACACACAGCCTTGCGGTGCTCCTATGCAGAGTTACAAAATAGGGGAGTGGTGGGGTCCCATCCTGACTGACTGTGGCCGGTTTGTTAAAAGGCCTGTATCCACAAGCAGATGTAATGCCGGAGGCCTAGACTGGACATCTTGGAAAACAGTCTGGTGGGTATGATGGTATTAAGGGCAGAACTGTAATCCACAAACAGCAGGTGTGCATATGTTCCTTGCTGTTCCAGGTGGAACAGTACAGTGTGGAGGATGGCGGAAATGGCATCATCTATTGACCTATTTCATCTACTAATGTGTACTGTTTGATATCTAAAGTGTATTGGTGACGGTCTAAAGTTGGTGGGACAGTATTTTTGATGTTCTTGAAGGCAAGTCTTTTCAGACGCTTCATGATTACAGGTGTTAATACAACTAGCCTGTAGTCACTGAGGCAGGTTACTGTAGTCTACTTTGGAACTGGTACTATTGAATGGTCTGTCAGGATGCTGTGATCTGAGTACTTCTGGTCAAAAACACAGCTGCTGTGTACATATCTGCTGTGTATCAATTTGTGTTGTCTATATTTGATGTTCACCTGTGCATACGTAACAAGCAGTAGTAAATAAACTAACAAAAGTAGTAAAATGCTAATAAAAGAGCATTGTTTTGTGGAGTGCTGAACTGCTGCATGTGCAGAAGCCACCAGCATTTAGATGATCTGCTGTGGCAACCCCTAAAGGGAGCACTGGAAAGAAGTAGAAAAAGAAGATGAAGAAGTCTTTCTAATGGTGGAATAATGAATGCTGACATACGACTGAGCTAAGTGAGGCCTGTACCTTAGATAGTAATTTTACTAGGTCAGTCACTTGCATGCAGATTTACCACAGTTCCAAGTTTTTTTCATTTGCACATAATGGCTCTCCCCATAGAGTACAGGTTAGTGTGGGGCACAACAAGATTGGCAGAATCAGAGGACCTTAGTGGGCAAACAGGAGCATAGTGATAGAGAAGGTCACTGATGAAGTCTAGTGCGAGGCCATTTAAAGCTTTGTAGGATAATAATAAAATTTTATATTCAATTCTATAAGACACAGGAAGTCAGTGGAGGTAAAGCAGAATGGGTGTTATGTGATCACGGTTGCTGGTTCTTGTTAGGACTCTTGCAGAAGAGTTTTGAATCAGCTGGAGCTGTAATTTAAGATTAGAAGCAGCACCTTTCAGTACTGTAGAGAGTTACAATAACTGATGTGGGAGGTGATAAAAGCATGAAGAAGTTTCTCAGCATTAGAAAATGAGAGGAATGAGCGAACACGGGATATGTTATAGACATGAAAGTAGGAAGGTTTCTTAATGTGGTTTATGAGAGCAGAACAAGAAAGGGAGGAATCAAAAATGACACTATGATTCCTTGCATTAGAAACAGGTCTGATGAGATCACCATTCACACCTCACTGTGAAGGGATAAATTAAACTGTCCCTTTCAAAACAGAAACAACTCAACAATGTAAGGATTTTATGTGTTTAGTTATGCAAGTATATTATCACTAAAAATCAAAGGGGAAGGCAGAAGAATTTAATGGGTAGTATTTAATGAAATTATCCCTGTTATTTAAGTATGGATATGCTCTGAGAAATTGATAATCAGACAAACAAATTACATCAATACTTTATTTCTTAATTGCCAGTTTGTAATTTCAATAAATGACATGAGTTAGTAAGTATTTCTGTGGCAACCTTTTGAATAACGTACCTGAAGGGCATGAGACACTATGTATGATCTATAGCTATAGAAAGTCATAGTTTTTGGAAATGATGAATTGTTTATACAAAGGAAAATTTATTTTTTCAGACATCACTGCACTAACATCGTCTCTAACCTCCAGAGATTCTACAGACTGAAATGAAATTTTCACATGCTAAACATATTTCTTTTCACTAACTTTTTCCTGCTGTAATACAAAAGAGCAGCTAAGGTCACTCAGCTTATCTGTAGACACCCTGGGCAACCAGAATCACTTAAACAGTCTGTTGAGATTATATTAAACCAATGTTTGACATTTTAGACTTGCTTTTAAAGGAATATGACAACTCTAGTTTCTCTTGAAAATCCTAAATACTTGCATGTCTGATTGAGTGGTGGCTTAAAATTACAGAAACCAACCCACCAACCAGAGCAGATGCCACCTAGGATGGGTTTCCGTCTTGCTTCTGAAGCTGCAGGGACACTCTCTGAGTCACCTTAACCATGGATGAAAGAAAGCAAGAGCAGGTAATGGAAGGGTTCAGAAAACAAAAAAAAAAATCTATGGAAGAATGTATTTTTCTGTGTTACCAAACATCTTATATGACAAAACTGGCACCATTAACATTATAAAAAGTGACTTGGGAAAAGACAACTATGTGTAAGTGCATTACTGTGACAGTATGGTTAATGAAGCAAAGCACAGCAGCATCACTTTAACTAATATTCTTTGACATCTACTCTGAGAAAGGAATTAACATCAACTGGTACCACAGTGACATACCATTTTCATATGCTTCACAGAATGGCAACATTACTAACACTAAAATCAGAATTCAAACTTAAAAACATTTGTAGCAAAAGGCAACTGCTAAAAACTTGACAGTCGATTTAATTTTTGAAACAGATGAAAATGGCAGACAGCACCTCAGCATGAAGCTAACCTCCTACCATGACTGCTATGATTATGCTTGGATTATGAGGATACCGCAGTGAACAAAAAGTTCACACATTTTACTACCATTTACAGTTTTTTTTCTTCCCACATACAAAACACGTTCTCTACATTGATCATCTACTCTGAGAAAGTATTTAGAACTTGTGGGCTCTTTGTTTCTTGAAACCTTTAAATCTGCATTGTTCATAAAGTGATTTGTCAGTAGACTTTAAGCCTTTTTAAGTTTAGCTGTGAGTGACACAAGACTACAAATTTATATGAACTAGGTGGACTAAAGTAGTAAGTGGGTGGTCTTTTTTATTATCCTGTATATCTGTTAGTCATAAATACGCATTTAATGTTAAATGCCTAAACATAATTTAAGTTTAAACACTGTAAGCAGTTTTTTGTTTATATTTATTTCAGCTTTGCAGACAGATACTATTTGTTCTATTTAATTTCATAAATTAAGGCTTGATGTTTGTCCTTGGGACTTTTTAAAATTACTATAGGCTATAAGTATGAACATTTTCATCCATCCATTTCATGAGCAATCTTAATCAAGCTCAGGGCCCTGATGGGGTAGGGTCTATCATGGTAGCATCAAGACCACATCTCAGGACAGGGTGACATCTACAACAGGATCCACATAACCATAGTTATTAATACAGTTAGAGCAACCAATTAACCAAGCTAGAAGTATTGGGACACACAGCAAGAAAAGAAAATCAGAAAACCTGGGTAAAAGCTCCTCCAGTCAGGTGAAGACCAGAGTTGGGGTCGTTCATCAATTAAATTGAGAATGCCTGGTAAACTCCAATTCTCTTCCTGAAATTGGAATTGGAATTAGAATTGCCTGCAGCTGAAGGGAAATGTAACTGGAATTGAATTAGAAAGTTAGGAAACAGAAATGAATTCCACAAAATTTCACTTTCTCAAATATTTAGGTTTAATTTGCTAAATAGTTTACAGTACATTAAATATTATGAATAATCATATATCATATATATATTATATATATCATAAACATATAGAAATATGAATAATGTATGTTTTATATATTATGCACATTAATTACACAATTTCACTCTTATAAATACAAAATAAAATATGAAACTTCATTGTCTCATTTGCATGGGTCTCTCTGCACATTAATGTCCCTAACAACATTTTCTTAAATTAGATTAAAACTATGTTTTCCAGAATTCCATGCAAGGTAAAGGTTCATAACCTATGAGTATAAATGAAAGCCAATTAGGGCCCATATTGAACATGTGAGATTACAGCTTGATTGGAAAGATTTTGATTGACTTTGGATTACTTTTTTGTTTGATCTTGGACTGTTTTGAGGATCTGATTTGTGTATGAACTCTGGATTTCATGGGTGGAGAAAGACAAAACATAAAAGACATTTTAATAAAGAAGGTGCTTTCACTCTCTTCACCAAAAGTAGCAACTACAAAGGACTGCTGTTCACCACTAAAACAAAGAACAAAACCTTTTGCATTTATGGACACCCAAATCCCATCCATATCTATAGAGTTACAAGTATCAGAGAAGGTACCAAGTTACCTAGGCCTAGTGTGCCATACTGAGAAGTCTGATCCTGTCCGGTACTGGAAGGACAGCCGGAACCAGTTCCCCTATTTGGCTCAAATTGCATGTCAGTACCTAGGAATTCCTGCCACATCAGCTCCTGTGGAATGTGTTTTCAGTACTGCTGGCAAGATATTTAGGCGTAAGAGATGCAATCACAGTGATACCAAATTTCAGGAAATTATGATTATTCATTGCAATAAAAAGTGAATTTATGTGAATGAAATACATGAATGAACAGGACTCACTCATTTTGTGGTTTGAGACCTATATCATGTGGTACCATTTATCACACTGAACTGGTAATCACATACTGGTATTAACAGTATACTCAAATACTTACGGCCAGTGTCACTCACCATTTATCAATTGTTAATGTACAGTTCTTAGTTTTACTTACTTACATTTCATCAACTATTTTTCATACATTACTTGTATTTGTAAGGCACCATAAATAAAGTTCACATGAATGTCCCTACATGTAATCCCAAATAAATGCTCAGAAATGTCAATAAAGGGAATTCAAAAGAACTTCACTGTAGTGAATTCCACTTCTTGAAACTCCAAATCAATTGCAATTCAGTTCCCTGTAGTTGTTGAATTCCAATTCCAATTCCATTTCCTTGTTTGAATTGGAATTGTTGAGTTCATTTGTGAATTGACCCCCAACCCTCATGGAGACTACAAACATTTCACACAGACAGTGACTGGGCTCAGGTTTCAACATAGACTCTAGAGATCATAAGGCAGCAGCACTTGCTACTACGCCATTCTAAACATACACCGTGTTGTTATTCAGTCTGTTTTCAAAGTGACTCTGTCATGTTAATTTTTTTTCTAAAGATTAAAAGTTTAAAAAAAATAAGAATTTGGTTCCAAAATGCAAAAATATATATTTAAAAGGCAATTTATATTTTGCCAAATAGAATTAACAAAAAAGATGTTCCACAAAAGATTAGTCAATTTATTTATCTTGATTATAGTGCATACCTTGATGTACTAAAATGGACACACTTTCTTTACCAGTGCTTATACAGGCACTTAAAATGAAGATATATGTTACAGTACTGGTAATTCTAGGCTTTCAACAAGTGGCTGTCAAACCTGGACAATTAACGGTTGTACTGTTAGAGTAAGTCTACCAATAAAGAAAACATATTTTCTCTAGGACCATCCTTGCCTGTAACAGGAAAAGAGGAACTGAGAAGTTCATAGCCCACGCTGGTCTCTACTACATACTGTTATTTATTTTGTAAATATTGTGATTATTTAGTGTAAAAGCTGCTACATAAAATACTCACTAACTGTCTGAATGCTGCCTACTGCTTCATAGTCTGACATTTTATTTTGATAGTTGTTTCCTGCTCCAACTAACCCTCTCTTCTCTGACTGCATGTTTATATAAAAATGGCATCTAACTCTGATATATAGTAAGAACACCAAAATGCAAAGTATCCCTACAGAGTCCATTTAATAAAACAACATTGTTATCCTGTGGCCACAACCTTTTCTGTAACGACCATGATATGATTAAACAATAATTATGGTCACAGAATTGTAAGCCATGGGAGCAAGAGTGTACTCTGAATACACACAATAGTCATAATGTATTCCAGGTCACACCATTTTTTCTGTTTCCATGTCTCCTCTTGTAATTTCTGAAGGTATTCACATACTGCTGGAAGAACCTGAGCTCCTACCTTTCTGAAATCTGATCCTGACCAAGCACATGCTTGTGGTTTCAATTTCACATGCATGATGCAGGTACTGTATGGTTCAAGGATTGTTTCTAGCAAATGAACACCAATAAAGCTCCAGGTACTTCAAATATAGTCACTCATTTCTTGGAAAATGGATCTAAGTATGAAACTCTACAATGAATCTGCACTGCATGGTTTAAAAAAATCTACAGTATACAAATAACATTCAGAATTACAACGGAGTGCAACAAGACCATTGCAGATATTTTCTATGTGCGGCTTTTTGAAAAGAACGTATGGGATTCCAAAATGCCAAAGATATTTCGATTATGCCAGTCCTGCACAAGGAGACACAAACAAATATGCTGGGAGGCATAGCCCAGTGATTACTGTAATGAAAGATTTGTAAAATAAATCAAAGTGGAGTGTCTATTTGTTTTTAAACTTTCAGAACACATATCCCATTCTTGATTTACCGGTTTCCAAACATTACTGTAATCAAGTTTGGGTCCGTTTAATTCCCAAGATGATAGTAATGATATGTGTTCATGAAAAAAACCACATTAAAAAAGAAAAAGAAAAAAAAATAATGAAGGACTTCTTTTTTCTTAACAAAATAAATTCTGTAATCAAAGCTTTGTTCACTTTTGCCTGTTCCAAGTAGCCTAAAGGCATAAGTGATCCAGCTCTGTTAAATAATTATATAATTAAACAATTCCAAGCACCCAACAGTGAATCTATATTAAAGGCAAGCCTGCTAGCAATGCAGCAGCTGCACTTCAGAGTTAGGTATTTGTTTTGTTATTTTTTTTTCTTGTCTTCCTATATTCCTTAAGGCATGTTATATCATACATTGCAACACAGCCAAGTTACACAGAGAGAATGATTTATGAGTGATCTCATTATACCTCTGGGCTGATACGAAACTTTTTCATCAGACCTGAAATGAACAAAATGCTCATTTCCAAATGGCAAGCATGCTAAAATAAGATACATTTGACCAAGAAAGTATGGTAGTCATGTTAGTGGAGAATCAGTCATGTGACTGATTCTCCACTAATCAGAAAGTGGATTAGTGGAGTTTTTTTTAGAACAAAACAGAAGTTTGCATAAATCAGACTTATACAGTATAAACCATATAATTATTCATACAGTGTGTACAGTGAAAAAATATTAAATTCAGCAGCAACATTCAGCACTTTCATTACTACAAATAACACCTTCAATCACTTCAGTCTCTTTTAGCTCTGCTGATCATCCTACAGCAAGTCTCAAAGAGCATGGATGTGATTTTAATGGACTGGTATACAGATTAAGGCTGCCTTCTCTTTGTTTCTTCTGGGACAGGCTCTAAATAATTGTGATTCTATATTGGAAAACTGAGATCAGAAAGTACATGACTATATATGAATTAGCAGTTACTTCAGACTTAAAACTGTGTTCACAATTAAATAAAGGGACAGCATTACAGATGAAGTTTTTATGCTTCAGCTTTTTGCAGACAAGTAAAAAATTGATGTTTTAAATTATATCTGATCCTAAAATAATAAAACCACTTCTTCATATTTCAAATTCTTAAAAATACACTTTTTCTAGTAATTATAAAGAAGGATTCTAAGATAAAAGCTTTCCTAGTCTTCAACATTGCACAGTAGTTAAAAATCACTAAACATTTTCTAATTAGCATTGTAAAACATTATGACTGTGCTCCTTTACATTTTACATTGTGATTAAACAAAGAGTATATATCCTTCCTATTAAAGCAATACCAAAATAAATTAAAAAAATCAGAGATAACCCTATCTTTTTCTCTAAATTGCTGTATATGCATTTTTCACAAACAAGGTTCATTGCAGTTCCTGCTCATTTCCTTCTGGTTCATGCAAGCTGGATATTTAGGGTTCCAAAGAGTTTTAATTGATTATTTTTTGACATTACATAGTCTCACTTGTGAGACTTAGAAATGTACCCTCTTTAAGACGCGCTTTAAAAAAATGCACAAATGAAACAAATTTTTGCTATGGATGATGCTTGAAACTGAAGAAATCTGTAAGGCTCTATACAAGCAAAATGTCAAATGATAAATGACAAAAGAAGCCTGTTAATCTTCTAGAATGGTGTACTTTGTACTTTTGAATGAATTATGGTTTAAATTATGGTCTATTTTTAAGTTTAATGAATATTTTTTCTAATTACAGTGAAACCTCAGTTCATGACCATAATTCATTCCAAAACTCTAAACTAAAAAACTAACTGAGTTGGTCGTGAACCGAAGCAATTTTCCCCATAGGATTGTATGTAAATACAATTAATCCGTTCCAGATCGTACGAACTGTATGTAAATATATTTTTTTAAAGATTTTTAAGCACAAATACAGTTAATCATACATAGAATGCACATCTAATAGTAAACTAAATGTAAAAACATTGAATAACACAGAGAAAACCTTGAACAACAGAGAAAACTAACATTGCAAGAGTTTGCGCTATAGCCTTATGACCCGATTGCTGTAAACACTTTTTTTAATGAGTGTTAAGCACAGGGGAAAAAAGGAACATTTGAACAAATACGAACTTTATTTAAAAACCAACCATAAGCAACCAAGAAATTAACATTGCAGGAGTTCATGCAAATAGCCTTGCAACCCGATCTCTGTAAACACTTTTTTTTTAAAATGAGTTTTAAGCACAGGGAAAAAAAAGGAACATTTGAAAAATCCGTAACTTAATAAACAACTAAGAAAAGTAACATTGCAACAATTCACCCTATGAACCGAAAAATTAACATTTGAAAAATTCATAATACAAAAACTAATCATAAACCACCAACAAAACTAACCTTGAATGAGTCGAGTTCAGGCATGAAGTGAGGAGGAACTGGGTGGAGAGGAGGTTACAGTGCTTAGAAGCTATGGTTAACTGCAAAAGCACACAAAATACTGTAGAGCACAAAGAGATCACAGGTAAAGCACGCACGTCTGACTGAGAACAATGAACAGGGAGCGGCTCAACACGTGCTTAAATACAGTAATTAGCGCGTATGAACCGGAAAGGAAATGGAATAGAGCACAACGAGTTCACAGCGAAAGCATGCACGCATGTGCAAGCATGCACGTCTGACCAAGAACAATGCAACACGTGCGGAAACCATCGGCGCGCACAAACTGAAAGGGAAACTGGCTTGTTTGTATACCAAGTGTGTGGTTGTAAACCGAGGCAAAAGTTTGGCGAACTTTTTGGTCGTAAACCGAGTTGTACGTGTACCAAGACGTTCGTGAACCGAGGTTCCACTGTAACAAAATAACATTTTGATTTGATTTTATTGCTTATGGCAGTGGTACTCAACATTCAATCCTCTGGGCCCGTGTGGCTGCAGGTTTATGCTCCAACCAGTTCCTCGGTCAGTCAGTCATTGCTACCTTTAATTGATCTCATTGATTAATTAGCTGACCCATTTTTACCTTTCGTTTGGAATTTAAAAACATGCATTAGTATCAGATTTACACTTACAGGAAATTAAGACATTTTTATGTTTTCTGTATCTTTAAATGTTTACTTTTTTAAGATTCACTTTTTCTGTAGAGTTTGCTTTAGTAATTCCATCTGAATATAGACAGTGTTGAGCACAGCAGACACCAGCACAAATGAATATGCTTCAATGTTACCCACTTCTATGCTTATTAGTAAATAATTGTATAAATAACTAGAACATAAAAAAAGAATTCTTGCACATCTAGCATCCATAAATTTCTGCTTCATTCAGTAAAAAATACAGCACAGCCAGTCTGTAATTTCCACATGGATGTAAAAAACAGAAAATGGGAAATAACAGTTTAATGAATTGAGATAGTAGTTGAATTATGAGAAAGAGTGGGTTGGAATTAAAAACCTGCAGCCACAACGGACCCCCGAAGACTAACGTTGAGAACCACTGGCTTATGGCATGAACTGCCAGAACAGTTCTTAAAAGTCATGCACAACAATGAATTCCCATTTGCTGTACCTTTAAACCCATCTACAGTATCTACTTAGGTAAATATTGTACATTCTGGTGGTATTATGAGTGGCAATGGAGCTGTACTTGTCAACAGAGCTTGAAATATCAATTACTTGTTTGGGAAGACAGAAACAAACTAGGATGGCTAAATGGTTTTCAATGGATACATATTAGGATTTAGAGGCAGCAGGAACAGTTCTGTAATGTAATGCAGGTCTAAGATTACAGTGTATGTGCAATGTCAATGTGTTAAATAGGATATCTGATACTTCTTTTCTGTATCTCAACCAACCTGTAATTTTCATTATGCTACACTGCAAAGACAACAACCTTCTATGGAGCTCTTAAGTAAAGAAATCTAGGACATGTGCCCTGTTTAAAAACAATGCATATTCAGATAATTAATTGAGGATATAAATTACAACCTGCAGGTAATGAATGTGATTGCAAGGAGTTAAAACAAAAAAGTAGAAGGGTCTTGAGTTACAGTAGTCTTTACATACAGCAATTGTGCAGGTACAAATGAGCACATAAAACACATTTTTCTTTTCAACTGAATTTCAATTCATTTTTATCTACAGACTTATAAAAGAAACAAATTAAGTTTAAAGCAGCTGTCACTTCAGTGATTATTTCTGTCAAATAGTTTACGACTGCTGTATACCTGTACATTATTTCTTCTGTGAGTAAATTAAAAAGATATAACACACCCATTGCACACGTTTCACAGGACATAATAGTACATTAATAGACAAAATCACATGGAGTTTAAGGTTCAGTGTGATTTTTCACTTTCTAATTGTATTTTCTGAATGTATATTTATGACAGAAACAAATCATTGAAACTGTTTCTTATCAAAGGCAAAATACCAATTAATTAGAATTACCAATTCTTCCCATTTCAGCCAATGGTCCAGATGATAGTAACTATTGAGTATGTTGATTAATATGCTAAATATAAACTATTTATGTTATTATCTGTAATCAAATACTACTCTGCATAAACTGTATTAAAGAGTACATACACTCTATACCATATCCATTTCCATTACTACCCCAAAATATTATATACAAATACTCACAGTCCTAGAATTTCATTTGTAATTTAAGCTGCTCTGACAATTCAGAAATCACACTATCTGATAATATTCCTGCAAGTAAGATTAGCAATTAAGTTACAGATTTATTTAATAATAAACAAGACTATGTAACATTTCACAATATGCAGTCAAATGTGTGAGCCATAGCTAGTACAGGGTGAATCAAAAATTATCCGCACTCCAGCTGCAGATTTTTTTAAATCAACTTTCAGAAAAGACAAATACATAATTTTTTCAACATAATCTCCCTGCTTTTCAATACATTTTGTCGATCTATCGACAAGCTTTCGTATTCCTTCATTAAAAAATGTTTTTAGGCTGAGCTGCAGGCCACAAATGCACCACAGTCTTCACCTCTTCATCAGACGTGAATCTTCCGTCCTCATAGGGCTTCTTTCAAAAAACCCAAATTTGTCAAGGATTATTGCATAGGTAGAGCCTATCTACTGTTACTTGTCATCAGTCGTGGAAGTGGATGGGTGTCCAGCTCCTTCTTCATGACTGGCACTTGTGTGACCTTCCTTGAACTTCTCAATCCATTTATATGCACTTCTTCACAATAAAACACTTTCTTCATACTGTGCACAAAGTCTTTGATAAATATCGGCATCAGGTACATCCTCAGACCACAAAAAACGAATCACTGCACGTCGCTCCTCTTTCGTGCAAATCACAAGTGGGGCAGCCATTGTTTCTCACATTACAGTTACAAATGATCTGACTAACACGTTCACACCTGCACAGCAGTGACTGGGGAGACAAGGACCTCATACGGAAAGTGCTAATAAGACAGTGCTGCCAATGGAAGTTTTAAAATAACCAGAGTGCGGCAAATTTTTGACTCACCCTCATAAATGTAAGTAACAGTGTCCTATCTCTGTAGCTATAAAACTCATTTGAATGTTGGTCACTATCCTAAGGCATTAAATAAAAAGAAGTGAATTTTTACTGCATAGAATTGGTTTATATTCTGTAACAACTAGTTTGAAACTAACCAATGATTAGATAACTCAATGAGACGGGATACTAGCAAGGTCTACAATTATTGTGACTGTTGTTCTTAAAACCTAAGAACATTCTCCTAGGGAGCCTAACTTCTTAGCAATTAGAGACTCAATGTTGTTGAAGGGTTGGCTTTGATAGATGAATGAGGAGTTTTTCATGAAAGATCCAGGCATTTTAGGTAAGTGGTTGTTAGCGTTAAGTCTCAAAGGAAGCAAGAAGGAAACAAGTTACATCTCTTGTTAAGACTACTCTTCTTTCCATTTTACCTGAAAAACATTCCCACTAACAGCATCCACTGCAATATAATTGGGATCTGATTTCAGATGTATCATTTCTTAACAAAGTTCACATCTATAATTGTTTTGTTCAAATCCTACCTTAAAAAACACACTTTTCATAATAACGTTTAATTTGTTTTCACCATGATCATAGCACAGAAACAATGATATTTGTCTTGTAAATGATACTATACTATATAAAATTTTACAATCACTCTTAGAGTGTTAAGCACTGTTTTTGGTATGTTATCAACCACATTATTTATCTAAACAGACTGAGAATCTTCCTATGAAATTATATTTCCCCTGGTTTGGAGAAACAACAGCACTGTGTTCTTCATTTACAAATTAAGCATATCAGTATTAGAAGTGATATTTACGTAATTATCAAAAAATCAGTTAATTTCAATGCTTATCTAAAATCAGTTAATGATAATGCATTACATTGCAATATAGATGCATTTTGAGAAGTATTAAACATTTTGTGAACATGCTGAATGCTGATTTGTGTTTGTTCTGGCTGTATTTGAATAAAGTTTCTCTCTCTGGAAACCCCTGAGTGTATCTGTGCAACTTTTTGACCCAACTATGACAACTTTAATTCAACAATTTCAATCCATCCTTTTTAAATATGCAATAAATGAAACAACCAAATAGCCATATAATGAAATACCTTATTATATTAAAATGTATACATCCATCTATCTACCCATCCATCCATCCATCCATTCATTCATCTGTTCATGTCGGGAAAAAGTAATTCTATTATGAAAAATATTTTTCTTTAACCTAAAAAACTTACAATAAGGAAATGATAGTCAATGTTCAAGGGAACAAAAAGTATGGCCTTGTGGAATACAGTTGTAAAACTGTGTATTCAGTAATACCATTTGTATTGAAACAATCTATTTTAGTTGTCAGAATGACAAGGCAAAGTACTTTATCATCATTTTCAATCATTTTACATGCTTTTGTTCATGAATCACCAAATATTGCAGCCGCACAATAAGCCCTAGTACAGGAAAGGTGCTATATTGAGGTACTGAGAACATACTTTATTTTGTGACAGCTGCATACTTGTTCATTTATCAGCAGATACACAAATTCTACTCTGTAACTGTTCAACCACTCCCTGTCAGCAACAAACCAAAGATAACTCTGAACTTTTTTTGTATACTAAATGCATACAGTTGTAATTTTAAAGTACATGTATATCATTATTATGAAAGAAAAATTGGTTGTGTCAAAGAAACAACAGCAAAAAAACATTCATTTATATAGCAGATTTTCAAACAAATTATGTAGCTCAAAGCGCTTTACAAGATGAAGAAAGAAAAAGAAATATATAAAAATAAGATTAGGAAATACAATACTAAGTAACAAATAATAAAGTAAGGTCTGATGGCCAGGGGCCTCATGTATAACGCCGTGCGTAGAACTCGCACTATAACATGGCGTATGCACAAAAGCCGAAATGTGCTTACGCACAGAAAAATCCAGATGCAGGAATCTGTGCGTACTCCAACTTCCACGTTCTTCCGCTACATAAATCCCGATCAGCATGAAAACTAACGCTCGTGCACGCGCATTATGTAACGCCCCAAATCCTCCCAGAATTACGCCTATTTGAATATGCAAATCAATATAAATCGCCCTTAAGCGCAGCCTTCTGTGAAAAGACAATGGGAAAAGCACGGGGGGAAACATAAGAATTTCAGCGAATACCAAGTGGAGGCAAAGGAAAAACATACTATTTGTTCAAATAAGCCGTGGTATAATCAACAAAAGGAAGTTGATCGAGTGATATAGCGTGTTGGAGAAACATGAAAGCTCACATCCACAAAATCGCACAGTGCCGGAAATAAAAAAGAAGTCACATATCAAAGTCGCCGTGGAAAGCCGAGTTGTAGCCCACTGTCTGAGTGTCATATGAAAGCTTATTAGGGTACAGAGAAAAAAGCCACACGGTGGGGAAAAAGCACGAAATGTCCACTTCAATCTCGACATTTCCACTTTAATCACGTAGTTTATTTTGTCATTAAAGTAGAACATCATAAAATTCATCTTAAAATTGTTTAATTAACCAGTTTCTAAAATCACATCGTAATTAAAGTAGCACGTTAAATGCTTTGTTTTGTATTTGATTTTCTATGTGCTCTACGTATGTGTGTGAATCACTACTTGTTTCTTAAACCGGCTCTCTTCCTCCAACTGGACACAGAATCCATTACATTCGTGATATTACAGCTCTCTGAATAACTAAAATACTGAGATGTATACGTGATCTCATTTTCATGATGATAGGAGTTAAAGCACGTTATTAAACATGGGTTTCACTTCGATTAAATAATTTATTGCAGCAGTACTCAGGGCGGCTCTAAGCTTGTGGTGGCACTGGGCAGAGGAAGAATCGGTGGCTGGCTCCTTACCCCGCCAATGTCAGTAAAGTATCTTATGCACGGTGGATGGCCACGTATGTTGCAGACACTAGCCGCCTCGTGCTCATGACACAAGCATTTAACTTTTGCCGAAATTTGTCGCTGCGTTTTTCGCTGTGTTGTTATTTTATCTTTCTGTTTTATATTTAGTATATATTGACATAGCCGTCACTGCAGTCAGTGCTTTTCTTTCCCCAAGTAACCGATCGCCATACAATCAGCTCTGTAATAGACGTTAAGCCATCTGTAAGCTTAGCGCCAATTCTTCAAAACGTTTAAAGAACATTGAAATATCTTCGTAGTACATGTTTAATTATTCTATCCTTAAAGACACTCCCAGTGAAGAATATAGATTATTTAAATGAAGTTAAAGTTTTATCTGTATAATTTAACAAACATATTTTGCTGCATTTCACCTTAAAATGATATCGTCATCATATGTAAATCGCGCTTTATAAAGTGGCTCAGGTTGTGAGATATTATAACTATAGTGCAAGTTTACAGTGGGGTGATTGTACTTATAAGTACAAACAGTTCTACAAGGAGCACTTGATTGGCTGCATTTAAAGTTCTTGGGATTAAACTGCTTTGAACCGCGAGGTCCGTACAGGAAAGGCTTTGAAACGTTTTGCCGTGGCAGAGACAGCGTGTGCTTAATGCCGTATACCGATAATTCTCTTTCCGATCAGCTGCTGCTGTGATTCACACTCAGATACAGTGATATAAATACTCCGAGTGGTGCAGTGAGAGAAATATGGAAAAAGATGATCCGCTGTGGCAACTCCTAACGGGAGGAGCTGAAAGAAGAAGAAGAAGAAGAAGAAGAAGAAGTGAGAGTAACAACGCTAAAGCAGTTATGGCATTTGGAATACTATGGCTGTTCCCTGGACCATTATATTGTTACGAGTTAATTACAATCAGATGCATTACACTAATAAACAATATGCGGTTAGTTTCTGTGTATTTATAAAGCCGTCATGAAAATAATGAGTAATCACACAAGAACAGTAGCACTGCTTTGACGCTGGGTGCCGCCAGTTTGCAAAACCGAGCGGAGAACTTGCGTACGACAAGACATGAGGTACCGTGGAAAAGTGCGTGGCTTTACGCCAAGTGTAGGTTTTATACATCGCGATTTGAACATGGAAAAGTTCTTACGCAACATTTCTGTGCGTACGCACCGTTTATACATGAGGCCCCAGGAGAACAGAAAAAAAATGCAGGGGTTCCAAGGCTACGAGACAACAAGCCACATAGTGCTTTTTGGAGGAGGGTATCAATAAAGCAACAAATGGTATAATATACAGTACTTGGATGTGGCTCCAGTGCCACCAAATTACTTATGTAAATTTATTGCTTAAGTCTAATCTACCATGTATTTACCTTGAGAAAGCATTATAAGCATAAAAATTATTCTGTTTTTACTGTATGATTTATACACTCCTGTATAACAATATTGTGTAATTCATTAGAAATCACTTGCTGCAGAACTACAGCAAGCAGGATTAATTTAATTTAAGAATAAGAGGTATACTCTGCTCTAGTGAAGATTAAGTATATTTGTGTTAAGCATTTTTCGTTTTTACACTTGAAAGAAAAATGGTAAAAGCCAAAAAAATGTAAATCAACACTATCATCTGAGTGTTTTAATTTTTTTGTAAAGGAAATAATGACCTGAACCAGCAGTATATCCATCCATCCATCCATTATCAAACCTGCTATATCCTAACTACAGGGTCACGGTGGTCTACTGGAGCCAATCCTAGCCAACACAGGGTGCAAGCCAGAAAACAAACCCTGGGCAGGGCACACACGCCCGCACACACACACACGCACGCACACACACCAGGGACAATTTAGAATCGCTAATGCACCTAACTGTGGGAGGAAATCGGAGTACCCGTAAACTCCAATCAGGCAGGACCTGGGAAGTGAACCCGGGTCTCCTAACTGTAAGGCAGCAGCGCTACATACTGCGCCATTGTGCCGCTACCAGCAGTATAGTTACACAGAAATATGTGCTGGTCCTGTCTTGTTAAAAAAACATTTTCTTATAGGCTTAGGAGTTTTGAAATTAAACATTTTTCACTTTTTGCTTTAACTAAAATAATGATAATCACAAACAAAAAGTGAATTAGGTGGATTTAAAATTATTGTGTGAATGCTAGATGGAATTAATAATAGGTACCTGCTAGGGCAATGAAGAAGGGATGTTACTTTTTAAAGGTTACTTGGATTGTAAAATGTTGCCACAGGCAGAGGTGTTATCAAAATGGCTGGGCACTCAGATTTTACAGAAGCCACTTAAAGAAAGAGAATCCAACAATGGTGAAGGGAGAGCACCCCTGAACCATGGTGTGCATAAAATGTGGTTGCTAGGGATTGGAAAACTGCAGAAGCAGCCTAGGGAAGGGATTCTTCAAGGCCAATAGAAATATTGAGGAGGAATGGAGAACAGGCAGGCTAACATATGGCAGTACAAAACACCTACAATGAAATCTGAAAATGTCAGAATATACTCTGTTACAGTGGCTCCAGAACATTATATTGAATCTTGGTTTCAAAAGTGATTCTGGGCATCGCTTTGGTACAAGCATATATTTTTGGTTTAAATGGGAATTTCACATGCCAGAACACTGTGAATCTGTAGTCAGGAGGAGTGTTACATTAAGAACATAACCATGAACTATATGGCTCAGTGTGGTGGTGTTTTTTTTTATATTTTTGTTCCTTTAGTGTTCTTCATTTGTCTCCCTTTAATTACTCCTTTCTTACACTTCAATAAAAATGTGTTTT
The DNA here is from genome assembly GCF_016835505.1 of Polypterus senegalus. NCBI lineage: Eukaryota > Metazoa > Chordata > Cladistia > Polypteriformes > Polypteridae > Polypterus > Polypterus senegalus. The sequence goes on along the minus strand of NC_053168.1, from coordinate 48,734,008 downwards.
TTTATATTTGTAAGCGCTTATTGGCAGTTTATTCCAAGTTGGAGTGACCAACAGCGGGTAATCCTATTAGACTTAATACATTCTTAATTTTTGCAACTATTACAGGTGTACAAAATTATCTGAATTTAACTTAAGTTAAATGAAATGTGTAATTCTAATCCAGCCTTGCACCCAATACTAGAATCAATGCAAAATTAAATGACATATCAACCCAGTCCAATAAAACTACAAGATAAATACAAAAGCCTCTTATCAGCTCTTATAGATTGGTTCAACATGTTGCTTTAACTAGTTTCAGTCACCATAGAACATCATTTTATACAAAATGTACCTGTTGGTGTGCTGCTTCGGAATGAAGATGATGGTGTGATGGGAGGTGTAACAGGTGGAGTAAGGCTGCCACTGCTGTGGCGTGGAGGAGTGGACACACTACCACGAGCCACATTGCTTGATAATGTTAATGACAGTTTTGGCTGAATTTTCTTTTTCAGAGACTCTTGTTCACGACGAGCAGCATCAGTCATAAACCTAGAATAGACAGAAGCATGAAGAAAACAATAAAAATAGAAAAAACTAAATATTCACAATCAACATTTTTCTTGTTTTTTTGTGTATTAGTAAAGATTTTTCCACTTTCTTCAATATTTAAAAGATGTGCAGGTTATATTATTTGACAACACTAAACTAGGTTGGTGAGAGTGAGCATGCACTTTGCTGAATTGGTGTACATTTCAAGGTTAGTACCTGCCTTGCAACCAAAGTGACACTGTATTAAAAAACAGATTCAAAAAAGCTTTTGCCAGGAAATATGGATACCTTGAAGATGAGAACACCACAACAGGAATATTCGACTATCCATTTTGTCCAGATACCTGCTACCCCAGAATTAATTTTGAGAGTGTTCGAAACCTTTACAATTAGTATCAAAATCCATAACTATCTCAGTGAAAAATCAACTCAAGCCAGCCTACTGCTGTGAATGCCTAGAAAATAATTGGTGCTCAAAAACAAATGTTTAGGAGTGCAAGCAGTACCAGGAAATGGAAGACATTAAGGCAAAATCATATTCAATCAAAAGACTGGGGTCTAAAAACCAAAAGGCTAACCAAATCAATCGTCAAAGCCAAAACACTAAACTAAAATCTTAGCTAATGAATAATGCTGTGAAAAGTCCTAAGACTAACATAATTTATTTGTCCATAACTGGCATAACTCTTCAAGGAGATACTTTAGGTTTCTTTTGCTAAAAATGATTTAGCAATAAGAGTGTATGTTGCTGTGGACCGCTATCTTACATAGGTGGAGCGAGATGACATGACAAGGCATTTCAAGTGATTTCCTCCATTTAAAACCCCACAAAAAAATTACCTGAGAAAAACAACCATTCAAAAAAGGGTATCAATATTATTTCACCGTTGGAACTAAAAAATACAATGCAATATTGAAATACAATATTAAAAATTGTTACAAACTCTAAAAAAAAAGTATATGTACAAAATTCTGTGGTACCATAATGATATTTCATCACACTTACATTTGATCTCCCCTACACCTGTTGAATAATGTACTTTAAAGTAACCGAAGGAATTCACCTTTATATTTTTCAACAGTCTTGTAATTATTTTTTTTTATTCTCCTGCTTCAGATTAGTAAAGGAAGCTCCTTCAATTGTTTATCATAACTCATATGCCACAGTCTCAAAGTTAAGTCTAGAAGCTCTTCTCTCATGTTGTAATGTTCTTTGTGCAATATGGAGATTCAGACTGACTGAAGTATTCAAGATGTGATTTCCCAAATGCATTTTAGAAGTTAAATATTGTTACATTTGAATGTAGTTGGCTAAACAATTCAATATCTATGCATGCTTGGTTTAAGAGAGTTCTCAGTACACTATGACTTTAATGCTTTTTTAAAATATTCAGCCACAAGCCCCCACTGACCACTGTGTAACTATTTTTTTCTTCTTTATGTAAAACTAACTTTCTGTACATAATTCATCAATTTATACCCATCACCACAAATTTAAATTCTCTCCCTAGGTTCATCAGCACCATCAAGATTGCTTGTATTTTTAATAGTATTTTACAAATAAACTAGCAAAAGTATGGCCGAGAAGCATCGTTTACCTTGAATTTTGCCTTCAGGAAAGAGTATGCAAGCCAGTCATGTAAACAACTCAAGCTACCTATAACAGCGCAAAATTATACCACTTTTTAAAAACAGAGGTTTTACTTTCATTTGTAAGCTCAATGCCAAAAAACATTATTTGTGTTTATTTAACTAGACTTTTTCAAGCAATTCACATATTGAGATCATATGCCATTTAAACAATTCTCCTTGTTGGTTTCTGCAGCTTATTTTGAACAACTTAACTGCAAGTATACAAATCTTGGGTAGAATAGTTATAAAATGATTATTTTATTGTGTCTTGTGAGTGGTTAGCCTCACAGCTCCAGACGACCAGGTTTCAGTCCCAGCTTGGTAACTGATATTTGCATGTTTTCTCCATGTTCACATAGGTTTTTCTCTGTTTTTTAACTTGTCCTTCATTTAATAATAGATTTTGCTTGAAAACGTTAAAATACTCTGTGACAAAAATTTGCAGAAATAGAGGTGCTTGGGAAGGGGAAAATACAGTATATTTTCACTGAGCTGTTGCAAACTCACCACATGCATTAGAAAAACAAACAGACACAGGCACATAAGCTACACAGTTTTCAGTGCCACAAGTCAAACACCACAGCAACCTACTTTATTAAAAAGCCATTTCTGTTTGGCATGCTCAGCCTTGTTTCCATTTAGCAGATGTCCTTACTGAAGTTTTTTCTGTGTTTTTGATATTCCCATATATGAAGCTTTTGAAAACATGTACAGCAATGAACAGACATTTGATGTAGTTTATTTGTGCCTTGCATGTTATTCTATAAGAATAGGCTCTTGCCCTATAGTAACCTGTATTAGAATAAACAGTCTCAAAAAATGAACAAATAGGTAGAATTTTAAATCTGACAAGGCACATATCCTTTTGCATTGTAATGTTCATTTTCTAAAACAGTGGAAGACATGTAGAGCATAATTGCTGTAGTTTGCACACCAATGGAAATCTTATGGTGACATAATGACTGCTGTGGTAATAACCAGCACTAGATGCAAATTAAACAGAAACATGAGTAAAAGTAACTCCTCAACAACAGCATTATTTAATGGGGTCTTAACAAAGGAGCTCCTTTTTCACGATAAAGAAAGCATCTATAAAGTGGATGTGCTACTTCATACCACAGTGTTGCTGCATTGAGCGAAGCAACTAAATGTATTATCTTACAATTACAAATATTTCTTCACAGCTATGGTTTGAAAACACTATGGCCTCAGACAAACTGAACATGTCTGCAGTTCAGGGGGTTTCAATGACTTCATGAAAGCACCTTCATTCTTTCAGTGACTCTGGAAAATCTGTAGAACCAAGAAATTTCTAAACCTCTATAAAGATGATGCTGAAATACATGTTTACGTAGAATTTTCAATTTCAACTCACTCACTATGAAAAATACAGATTTTTCCCCTTTCTATTGATGGTTACATTGAAAAATATGTAATATACATTACACACCCTGATTAGATTAAAAATGATATCACTACTGCGAATTCCATGCAGAAATGCATTTATACACCTTTAAAAAAAACTTTGATAGGTACTATACCAAACAGGTCTGTTTTGTGCTGGCTGCTATGCTAACCTAAGGTTGGATAGTTTTATTCTCAAAATATATGGCTCCCTCAAGAAGATGGAAATTTTTAGGAATGATAATGGAAAGGACTGCCTCTACTGTCATCTGGAATGTTTAAAGTCGGGTTAACCACATAGAATTGAAAAGACCCAGATGTTTAAGTAAGCCATTAGACAAGACATGGCATAATTAATAGTTTTCTTTAGCAAACACAATCTAATATGAAATGAAAGTTACTGTTTACTTTTGGTTAGAACAGTGGTGAATTAAAGATATATATATATATATTTTTTTTTTTTTTGTGGAACAGAATTGTCAGTGGAGGAATAAAATAACCACCAAAGTCAAAGATGCAAAAGCATTTCATTAAATGGGACAACACTCTTCAAAGAGAAACTGCAGCAAACCCACAATCAGTCAAGCTACCCAGCCCAACAGCAGGAGTCCAGATACCAACATGGATGGTTTAGTTCCTCAAACTGGAAGTTAAATTTTAATTTGCTGACACTAGTGGTAGGATCTGTTACACCCTGTATTAAAAGCAGAATGAGTGCCTTATGTTTCTTATGAAGATTGCATTTTCTGCATAAGGTCTAATAAATTAAGAAAATCTATTACAGGTTTTAGGAATGTTACTGTACTTAAAACATCTGGAGAGAAGGATACATCATTAAAGAGAGATTTAGAAACTCTAATTAATACTACAGTGCTATTTTGTTTATCAAACTAGAAAAACACATAAAAAGAATAACAACTGAAGTGTTAGAAATCTGCATACCATATCTTAATGCGCTACAAACTTAATACGGAGTGACTTAATTTTGGTGTTGTCATTAAGTCTCTCTCATCAAGCAGGTGACCATCTTAAAAGATTTTTTATAGGCAACCCTCCACACACATTTGAATGAGCCAATCTTTGTGCACTGCTGTAACTAATGTATCAGTCTGAAATGAACTTTAAACCATAAGATGGTGCTGTGGAAAAATGAGACTTTGCATATTACTGGAAACATGGAACTATGTTGCTTCGTTAATCATTCTCTATATATATGTAAACAAAATACATAAACATGCAATTGACTTACTTAATCTCACTGGTCTGCAAATACCAAAATTTCACCTGAAGACACAGTAATAATGCAATACACTCTAGACTGGGGTGAATTCAAAGCCAACCAGTAACCAGGTGCTCAGGTTTCCTACTACAGTATAACAACATAATACCAAGCTGATTTCTAACTCTAAATTGTAAAGGAAGAAAAGTAACAAATTACAAGAAGTTGAAAGCATGCTTTCCACTCCTCTGACCTTTTTTACATTAAAGGATTCAGATCACACAATCAGTATGTCTTTGAAAGCCACAATAACTAGTTTGATAATTGCCAACACAAGCAATTTGGCATTTTGACGTAGCAGAATGTAGCATGTTAAAAGAGAAATCATAGTAAGTTACAGTATGGTTCTAATCCACCAAACCTACCCATTACAGTTACAAATTATAATTCCAGAGAAATTAATATACTAATTGTATTTGTCATCATATATCTGGCATACGGAAGCTAACCCAATATTTTTTGTTTATTTCTTTAAGTCAGCCTAAGAATACATCTCAAAAATAGTAAAATATGTTCAACAGAGTCCAAAAAATCCTGCCATCCCAAATACTGGAGAACAGATCTAGAGGTAGCTAACCCATTATTTGTCAGACTTTTATTAAGAATGGGAAACTCGTTTTGCAAGTCACACTTGCATACTTAATATCAAGGCTCACTAACAAGGTAACACGATTCACTGTGTAAAAAGACAAATAAAAAACAAAAAGAACATAATGAGTAAAGCCATTCATTGCCAGTTCTGTTTGAATAATGCTGTTATACATATTTTGGATTTAACAGTATAAAAGTTTATACATTCATTTTTAACATTTAAAATAGTATTGGAGTTGTAATTATTTTTACCATTATTTTATCTATTTTTTTCTGTTACCAGGTTGTTTTCCCATTCTGATTTATGGGTGATGTTATTTGGAGATTTTTTTTCTTTTAGCTATGACCACCATTGCTAACACATCGCTTCCATAAGTTGCATTGTGCTATACAGCAGGTCACTGCTACTTAGATGCTGATACATTATCTTCTTTGTCAAAAATGTAATACTCCTAAAAATGTATTTTAGCAGAATAGAAAGTGGTTTTAAAGACCAATAGCCAGTAATGTTGCTTGTACTGTGCTTTGGTGCTTTCGGTTTATTGTTTTCTCTTTTATCTCCTGTTTTACTTTTTCAGTTTTTATTTTTTATGCCTTTTTCTAAAGCCAGCAAAATGACTGCATGTAAAACATAGCTTAATTTTTTTAAGCTATGCATGGTTATCTAGCCCTTTGTTTAAGAGAGTGTTTGCTAATACCACATGTCTCTTTTGATGGTAGACAGGTTCCTGGGAGAAATTAAATAAAAATACTATGTAACTATTTTAAGTCATGCCCCAATTAAAATTTATGGGAGTGTTTTTTTTTATTTTTATGGGGACAACAATTATTCCATAATAAGTGATGCCATGGTCACTGTGACTGATGCACACCATGCTCAATAATTAGGCAATTACAATAAAAACAAATACCCCAAACTGAATGCTCATAACATGAGCACATTTTATATGATTTTACAAAGCAGAATGGAGTTAAAACTAAATCCTGAAGCTGAGTGACTACTGTTCACTTTAGGGTTATATTTATTTATATACAGCTGTTTATGTAAAAGACCAACATAGTTTTAGAGCCAATACTTTCTAGGAACTTCGAAATGAAGCATTTTACAAATTTTAGTTATGGTCTTTACCTTATGAACACCTTTATTACGATTTTAAGTATGTCTGTCAATCTTTAGTCATTTGACTGTTATTCCACAAAAAAAAAAAACTCCAAATATGTCAAAAAGTGCCTCTACTACCCTTAAAACAGCCAACTGTTTATTTGAAAGTTATTAAACTTGGTCTTCCAATGCCCCTTATGGCTGCTGTTTTGCTTTTCAAAATTTTCTTAATGAGGGACAGTTTGCTTTAACTGAATTCCTTATTCATATAGGACACTTAGTTTTACTCTCAATATGTAAAAAAAGTGCAGATAATGATATAAATATTAAAGCATCTTATAAAAAATACACCAATTCTGTGTTATTATCAGCCATGTGTAGTCACTGCTATGAGAGTCTTTACAAAAATAAGAGAGCAATACTAAAATGAACACTTCGAACAGTGATGCTGCTCTCCTTCATAAAACATCTAACCTACAAAGAAAGTATGTGCTATTTAGTATTTCGTACTAAAGATTAACAGCAAACACGATCCACCTAATTAAATAAGAGATAACTTAAAGTCTACAAATGGCCTTGACTAAAAAGTTGGATGGTGTAAAATCCCAACACCACGTGTGTATTTAAGAACCAGTGTTTAAATCCATAGTTAGTTAAGTTCTTATTCAATTAGAACGTATGTCAGTCTCTGCTCTTCTGAGATGCCCAAAATCTTGCCATTCCTATACTGCTGGCAAGAGTCCATTGGAAAATTAGTCATCACCTACAGTTAATTGTCTTCCACATATTCTGGAACAACTGTTTAAGCACTACAATACATGTAAATGGCTAAACAAACAAACATAAAAATTAATTTATAACTTTTTTAATAACCTTTTGCACTTTCCCAAAAATGTTAATTTTAAGTTAACTGGCAATTCTAAAATTTGACCCTGAAACAAGTATAAAGTTTGTGTCACTGTGCCCTGCAATGAACTTGCATTCTGTCCAAGGCGGTTTCCTGTCTTTTGTCAGTGACCATTAAATTTAATTAAGCATATATGGAAACAATATGTTACGTTAAAACCACCTATGTGTATCTCTGTGCTCAAAAATCACCTGCAACATTGTGTAATACTTGAATACTTGTACGCGGATATGTACACAAAGCTGAAATTTAAAATAATCTGTCAGATTTTCCGGAGGACAAAAACTGAGGAAAGAAAACTTTTATTTTTAACTCTTTAATAAAATTTGGATAGTTTAAATGAATATTGGGAGATAGTAGCCTACTACAAATGGGAAGAAACTAATTTTATTAAGTGTTACTCTGTTCAGAATGCCTTCTCCTAACATTCATTTCTGTCCAAAATATAATGATTATTTACTTTTTAAATAAGGGCTGAAAACAATTTATGCCTGTTTGAAAAAAGGTTTTCTTATTTTCGGAAACCCAAAAATAAAAGGTCACACAAATTATTAATATTTAAATCCAAAATATAAATACTTCCTGCTCAAATTGGAACTAATTATTATTTGCCTTTCAGTGCCAGAGATGCAAACTTCTAAATCAAAAACCATTTTCTATTCAGTTTTTGACTATTTACAGAGATGTTTACATTTCCAATTAGAAAGTCAGAAAATTATTGATAGAATTTGTTTTGTAAAAAATTATTATTGTATAAATCATCAGTTTCATTAACATGGTAGTACAACAAAAGTCGGCCTTTCACTTACAGATCTATCTGCCATTAGTTGCTGGAAGTTTAAGTGTTACATTGTATTACAGGTTTCCTCTTTTTCCCTTGTTAACTGATGCAATCTTTTCCTGGACTTAATCTATTGAAAAGGTAAAATGATTTAATCAATTGGCAAATTTTACTGTATAATCTACATGGTAAAATCTCATGACAATACATCAGGGATTCATACAGCATATTAATGACATCTAGATATTTCTATTGAACTGAAAAGTGGTTGCTATGGATCATTCAGCTCATTCATCAAAGTAAGGAAAACCACTTAGGTCCCATTAATAGCCTTGTCTGAGTAAACAAATAATGTAGTCAGATGTCACAGTCCTTTTAATTCTGTCTATCCCCAGGTCAAGTACAAGGCAAATCTATTCCAAATAAAAAAATGAAGACATAATTAATACATAAAAAAGTACCAAAAAAAGTACGTTTCCTGACACATTTTATTATTAATACTCACATTTCATGTCAGGTTTTGATGAATTTCACAGTTACTTTCATTTATTTGTATATTTAATTTACGTATTTTTATTTTGTCCAACATACTCCTCCATACTGAATCATATATTTTAACCAAGTGTCACTTTATGCAGCTTCCTTTTACAGTGAACCCAAATGCAAACATAAATGTAGTACATCTCTTTAGACTATTTCTAAGGTTTCCTGCTACCTAAAAATAGACCACAGTTGGACTCCCTCTCCTTTTCTGATTCTCCATCACCTCCAGCCCTATGGTTAGCAGTGAGTATGGTGATTATAGTTAACATGTAAGTCAAAATGCTTGTTGACATGTATGTTCATATATAATTGTTTCTGTTTTTCTCCATAGCATTATATAACTCACCATGTGATATAATTCTTCTTATTTGACATTTTAAAAAGTCTTTTTTGTTTTAGAGGTCATTTACCTACTCTCACCAACTATATTTTTTTGTTTTATTTCTAGTTGATACTTAGAATATTTAACTGAGAATTTTAAAAATTTGAGATGCTCTACAACTACTTCTGATGCACTAGTAGTATGTGAATGTGTAATGCATATGTATTTATATGAGTGTGTGTATTCATATATATAGTTACAAGAGTATTCCTATTATTCCACAAATTACGTTAATAATACTTTTGCTATTGAGTCAGTCAGTCACTCATTGTCCAACCCGCTATATCCTAACACAGGGTCACAGGGGTCTGCTGGAGCCAGTCCCAGTAAGCAGAGGGTGCAAGGCAGGAACATACCCTGGGCAGGGCGCACACACACACACACACACACACACCAAGCACACACTAGGGACAATTTAGGACCGCCAATGCATCTAATCTGCATGTTTTTGGACTGTGGATGGAAAACCACGCAGGCACGGGAAGAATATGCAAACTCCATACAGAGAGCACCTAGGAAGCGAACCTAGGCCTCTTTACTGCGAGGCAGCAGCGCTACAACTGCGCCACTGTGCCACCCACTTTTGCTATTGCTTTGAACATATTTTTCATTTGTTTACATAAAGGTTCTTGGCTAATTCAGATTAGTCATCCAAGTTTAATTTTGTGGCCCTGACGAATTAATTATTTTCCAAAACCCATTGGTCCTTCCTGAAGATACACAGTTATCCATATCTGTTCATACTACATTGTGTTGGAGAACATTAACTATGAACCACTCTGCTGATACTACAAACTTTAGTGATCCTTTAATTTAATTTTTTTTTTGTTTTTGCTTTCATTACGTGCATTGTTTATTTTTTGTTAATTCTTATTTAACCTATGGTAAAACAATTTCACATCATAGTAACGCATCAATTAATGTTTTTCATTAATGTTTATAATGCTTATTTTGGATGGTTTTGATTTTTGTATTTACGACTTTGATTGTTTTCATTTACTTTGCCCTTATTTTTTCATGTATTTCTTTTGTTTTTGCTTTTTTCTCTTTGTTGATGTTTTAATATTTAATTTTGTCTTACTGTTAATTAAAATAGTTATGTATATTACCTTCCTTGTATTACTTATTATATTTGGCATATTTACTGTTACTACCATATATTTGTGTGTGATACAACTATCTCTACATGTATAAAGTTACCTACTTTCTCAGTTTATACTCTGTCATAAACAAAAGTGTTTTATACTAGTTAGCCACTACTCTTTAGTATAATATATATATATATATATATATATATATATATATATATATATATATATATATATAAACCTAATAGTGTTTATTGTTCCCCTGCTCTGTTAAGTTAATAATTCAACCATGGTCACATTCCACAGCTATTTTATTTGCATATTTATTTATTTAATTTTGTCAGAAATATTCTTCCATACTGGACAACACATTTTGAACAAATGTCATTTTTCACAGCATCCTTACACAGTGAACTCAAATCCAAACATAAAGGTGTTCATTGACTATTTCTAAGGTAAGTGGCCTAGCAAAGTCTGAACTAGCAAACTAGTGGTTTATGGACCAACGTAGCCACTAGGCCACAGTGCGCTAATTTCATTTAAATGACAAATTAGGAAATGGTTGGCTCTGCATTCTCACCACTCAACGTTGGGTAATAAGCTTTGAAAGATGGCCATGTGCATTCAGTGCTTCTCCTTGCTCCCCACCAGTCTGCGCTTGATGAGACTGACACATTCAATTGAGCACCTACATAAATTATGCCAGATTTACTGAATACATGAACACGGTAATATGCGACCGTATAAAGCATTCCTTGGTTGAAACGACACTGCCCCCTTTAAAAACTGAGACATCCTGTGCAAATGACGTCACCTTTCCTTGTTTTTTTCTCTAACTTCACAATGCCGCAGCTGTCCAAGTTGTCACTTCATCCTGGTTCGTCTTTTCTCCGCGTTTTCCCCTCCCCCGCTAGCAGACCAGCGTCCTGAAACAAGAATGGTATAACAGAGCCCTCTACAGGCTGATGCCACGCACAACACACTAAGGTGCGCGATGCCAAGTGTTTAAGCTGTGCCTATGGAAAGCATGTACGCCAGGCTGGTAACAGTGCTGCAGCGGCGTTGGTTATCACGTGCCTGGTGATAAACCTGATTTGCATTTCCCGTGTCTCATCAATCGTGCTTCTGGCAGGGACCCTCGTCTGCCTCCCCTTTATTGACCCCTGCTGGGAGGTGAACGGCGGAGCTGCAGCCTCTTACTTGACTCATGACGGTGTCAGCAGGAAATGCTTGGCGCGCTGATGCACCGTCAGCTGTCTGCCGCGCTTCTTTGGGTCGGCTCGCTACATAAGGGGAGACAGAAACTCTCGGGAACTCAAAAACACAAGGCGCCACACACGACTCTAATTGTGAGAGAATCGACGTGAATGTTCTAGAACCGCTATCGTGAGAAGGAAAAAATTGTCGGGCAGCCATTTTCCTATGGCAGCGAGGTGGACTTCAGCGATTTGCTTGTGAGCACGGCAATTAAAAATGTGTATTACAAAAAAAAAAAATAAAAAAATATACATATATATATATATATATATATATATATATATATACGAGAAATGAGTATTTGTTCGCGTAAAATGTTAACATTTTAGTCTCTATCAGGGATTGTGATGATGTTCAGCCCTGGGGTACCATTGTAGCTGCATGTTTTTATTCCAGTTTTACAAATTAGTCACAGTTACAGTGTGTGTAATTGTTTAATTCTGCGACATTTTCCGTTGTTTATTTTGCATTCAGGAAAAAAAAGTTACATTTACAATTATTTTTTTTTCCATACAGGGATGTTAAACTCAATTCATGGAGCGTTAGTGTCTGCAAATTTTTGTTCTTCATAAGTAATAATGGAATATACTGTGTTGCCGTAATTTTAATTTACATTTTAACTGTTTCATATATTTTCCATCATGAACTGCTAAACAATAATGAGATGCACAGCAACCCAACAGACAGGCTAATTTTGCTTCCATTTGCACCCGAGTCGGTTATACAATCTGTCTCAATAAAATATCAGAAAAGAAAAAAAAAATGAAGGTCTGCTCAGGTCCACAAAACATCTGGATGTTGATCTCGGGAAACAAAAAACAGCTTTTCAAATGGCTGGTGTGACAGAATAATAACACTAATAAGGTGTACAATTAAATAACGGGTTTCATTAAACTCTTAAATGGGAAATTGGTTAGAGAGAAAATAGTGGCCATCAAGGGCTGCTTGAGACTCAAGTGTTGGCTGTTAGCATGCTTTTATCTAACAATTACCGGTAAGCAAGTAATCCATAATTAAAGCAAAATAATTATGATACATTAGCATTAGTTACTAATTAAGGAATTGGCAAGAATGAAAAACAGCAGCCACTGGAACCCTCCAGGATCTGCGTTTAATACCCCTACTTTAAACTTGAAACATTTTTTGCTATTTTGTTTTTAATTCGCCTTTTCAGAGTTTGCTCTCCAAATTGTGTCCAAGTGCTAAAATTAGTGACAAGCAATCCAAACGCAAGTGCAAATGACACTGAATGCTACAATGCAGCAGCTACTTGAGTGTCATGTTCAATTTGTATACTAATCATTCAGAAACCTTAGCACTGCAGGTGCTCATCACAACTAACTTATGCATTTAACTGGACTCCTACCTTCATTAAGCAAGCTGTTATTTTTTAGGCCCTCCCTTATCTGTGACAATTCAAAAATTCCAAAATGGGTTCTCTAAATTTTCATTGGACTGTAGCAAGCATTTGAATGTTACATACTGAACAAAATTTTTTCTTAATTTTTATGGATTTGATCTTTTTTAATGTTCTAGTCATGTACGTCTTTTCTTACTCATCAGCTCTCAATATGAAACTGAAGTGATGCTGTAGTGTTTTACATCTTGTGAGTACTCAGATACAATTAAGGGGTCAGACTTCATATAGAAAGGTGAATAAAAAGAATGTTAAAAGAAAGTTAAGCATTTAAAGCTATGTCAAAATACAAATTTATGAATGTGTTTGTCAAGTAAATATAATAGATTTTTTTTAATGCAAAATAAACAAGCGAAGAGGGCCAGATAAGTAATCATTGCGATCAATTACATTTACACTTAACATTTGTTTTCTTGGCAGACACTTTTAGCCAAAGTGACTTAAAAAAGAGGTAAACATGATCAAGTAACATTAGGCTAGGGCCTGCTTGTTCAGTGTAATAGGACAAGTAACAAAAGTTGATTGCCACAAGTGAAGAAATGTAATAAGTAATGATTTACAATCATAGGTTACAATCAGTACTGCAATTAAGAAGTATGATTGCACATTGATTCATGAACCTCTTTGGAATGAAAACCTGAGTTTTTTCACAGTTGCTTCCAATCTGGTACTCCATATTTTTAGGGTAGTCTTTGCCCTCTGCAACCATACTAGATTAGTTTGGGTTAAAAATAAATAAAGGACTATACATGCTATCTATTTCACTTGTAAAGGATGTAAGATAAAGATCTTTGGCTTGGGTCACACAGACCAATACCCACCTGTACAGAGCCTATTGGACCTAACAGACTGTTTTTGGTTAGGGTGAGGGAAACCCACAAGAATGCAATGAGAACATGCATATTCTACATTGGGATACTCCACCTAGAAATAATTGAACCAGAGTCCAACTGTTGTGAAGTCACAATTATAACCACTGCACAACCACAGCATTTTAAAATCTGCTTAATTCAATTCATGGTCACGTGGGGCTGAAGTGTAGGTGCCTTTTTAACAAAGACTGTGCAACTGTTTTGCCACAAAAATTGCAACATGTAAGGAAAAAAAATCTATCTTTTCTCCATTATAATGTCATGGCAAATTAGAGCCTATTAGGGCACAAGGCAGAGACAATCTTGGATGAGTCAATCTATTGCAAGAATAGCCACTGCTCTAACAGTTTTTAGATGTGTCTAAACTTTGCTAACTGACAAATGTATTACAGCTTGCTCAAGTTTCTTAATTAGCATTTGTTGGCTGCAAGTTTTTGTTTTTTTTTTATTTATTTTTTTGTACGTTTTTCAGTGGAATTCAGTACAAAACCATTAAGTCACTCCAATACAGGCAAGGTGTTCTGATTTGAATCGACCTGCTAATAGGTGAGTTTTTGTCCCAGGTAAATGTTTAGCACACTAAAACATTTCTTTGTGGTATTTGTCCATTTTTGCCTCAGTTCTGGAGAATTTTCCAGTTCTTGCTGCAGAGAATCATTTTAATAGCACAATATTTTCTACCATGCTTTACTTTATGGACTTTATGGAGCACGGACACGTTTTCTTAGCTGACCTTTACATTTCTTGTATACTAATTTTCTTTTAAGGTTTCTCTCTGACACTGAACTCTGTACTCTTAAATTTGGCCTCACTATGACATCCCTATTATTACACTTGTTCAGTTGCTGAGTTTGGAAGGCAATCTTTTCTTAACACATAGGAGTGGTGTGATTTAAACTGTGTTCACCTGGATATCCAGGCCTCTTCAAATTTTGGGCCTTATTTTACTCTTCTGTACCTTATGATAACCTTCCTTCTGAATTCTTCTGAAAGCCCTAATTTCTTTACCTTTCCTTTAAATTTACTCACTACCTTACCAATGACCTCCTGAAGACAATTTGATTCTGAAATTACAGCACAGGTTTTATGACACACAGAGAAAGGCTAATCAACTCATTGTATGGCTCATTATAGCAGTTTTCTTTTGCCCTTGGATTAAATTAGAGCTGACACAGCACTAGGGTTGAATGATTATGTAATGAGCATATTTTAATTTTAATGTAATTTTAACTATCTGTATACATTTTCTATTTGTTTTAGCAAATGTGTGTTGTCGGTTGTGCTTATGGACAATGTGATTTGTTATGAAAAATTTAATAAATGAAAATTGTGCAAGAGTCTGTGTAAACATGCTGCTTTAAATTGTGGTGGTGGATAGCCACTTCTTATGTACTGTAATTCCAGTGTGTGAGAAATATTTCGTAACATTTGTATTAAATTTATCTTTAACCAATTTACACCTACTGTATGCCCTCGATTTTAGTCTAACATTCATTCATTCATTCAAATTCATCCATTTTCCAACCCGTTGAATCCAAACACAGGGTCACGGGGGTCTGCTGGAGCCAATCCCAGCCAACACAGGGCGCAAGGCAGGAACCAATCCCGGGCAGGGCACCAACCCACCACAGGACACACACCCACACTCACACACCAAGCACACACTATCTGTTACAATATAATTAGTTTAATGTTTCAATGATTTAATTCTCAACTGGATAATAAGAAATGATAATCACCAAAGCCTATTTTTTGGTTGCATTTGAGACCATTTTAGTTGTAGTCTGGAGCCCTGGCGGGATCATGGGCTGGGCCACTCAGATGTTGCTTCTGAGCCGTATGTGGTCCGTGGGCCTTCATTTGAATTGACCTGACCTGTAATATGGTGTGCTGCTTTGTGTCATGTGCTTTTTTGCCAACTTTAATATGAACATGCATCCAGTAAAGCAACGGGAAGGTAAGTTGGTACAGGTGAGATAAAAGAGGGTGCCTGAGACTGTATTGGGACCTTGCATAGAGAAGATATGCAAGACAAGGTTGTTAAGACTGCATTTTCTTCCAGACCATCCTATACAGAGTAGTCTGTGACAAACCTGGATAGACATCCTTTATTTTCTTACCATGAGGCAATTGAGATCTCTCTTTCTTCATGATACACAAGTTCTACTTGCAACAGCAGGAAGGGTTCTAACAGGTTCCATAAAAATATGTGGCCTACATCTAAGCTTGTGAATGGTCATTGGTTTGTACAAGTTGGTTAATCTTACAATCTCTCCTCACAGCGCAGTGATGCAACCCAAAAATTAGTTTATCATCTCTTGATTAGACTCTATAGTATTCTAGATGTATCCTCTCAAGTGGTTGTACAGTTTATTAATAACCTTCCTGATTTGTAATCTATACAGTGTGCTATAATCTAAAATCCCATTAGCCTTTTTAACCACTTATGTAAAATTTCTGATTGAGGGCAGTAAGGAGTTCACTAGATCTCCCAAAGTATTTCTCATAAGTTATACATAACATTAGATAATGAACTAAATAACATCCCAGCTTTTGGTTATGAATAAAAATGCTAACAAAACACATTTGTATATTATTAAAGCTGAAAGTAGAAATTGCAGTAATTGTGAGAGAGGGCTAATAGTAGGAACACAAATGGCAGAAATTCCAGGCATGAAAATTGCCATATTATTGATATTTTATGAGAATTAGTGGCTATGGTGATGCTGGCTTGAAAATCAAGAGTGAGGTCATTATAGGTTGATGAAAACTGTATCAAAACACAAATTCCTAGATTGTGATGTCTGTTTTGTTGTGGAATCACACCACAATCTGTCCCACTTTGGATATTTGCACTTTAATAACTGCCAGTTATTTAGATTACAAAGCCCTTAAAAGCAGTTCCCTTTTCTATGCCATGAGCAGTAAAGGCCAGGGATATACTTAATGCTACACGACACATGAGCATGAGGATGCACCTGCTACGCAAGCAGTGTACTGTCTATACTTGTTCATGTACTTTAAGCAAATCTGGAGGATTCCGCCAGGTATCAGTGCAAGAACTCATCACTGGGAGAAAACAACATCCAGTTTTGCTGTGTTGTGAGTTGAGGGAAAAAGATGTAAAAAATAAAAAGGTGCAAAAAAAAAAACCAAAAACACAGCAACAGCGACACAGAATGTTGAGACAGTACATGATACCTTCAAATGTACTTAATTTATTGGGGAATATGTGAAGTTTGTATTGCCTATGCAAGAAATGGATGAAGAAAAGCATCATTAAGACATTTGCATTTCAGCATTTAGTTAATTTTAGTTAATTTAGTTAATTTCTGAGGACATGCTCAGAGGACGCGTCAAAAGAATGCTAGGAACATGTGGCAGCCATGATGCGTGCACGTACGCGTTCCAAGTGTGAAATATAAATTGGCCCTAAGAGTTCTTCTATACTTGTAAGTGCAGGGACAGCCTGGAAGCACTGGAATCACAGCACTTCCTAGTGATATCAGCTAAATTCTCCCTCAATCATTTTTCACCTTTTGCTGAACACTTCCACAACACTTCACTCCACTTATCCATAGTGGAAATCCTGCTGACTACACCAAGGCAATTACATTATCCTTCCCAGTTTGAGCATTTACACTGTGGTAACTGCCATTGGCCATCCATGAACGTGTAATATCTGATTACAAAGGCCCTCAGAAGCTGTAAGCTAATACCCATGCACTGACTTGAGATTCAAGGAAAACAATACTCTTTAGTTGCAAGTGTCAACCTAATTTGGAAACAGGAGGATTCATCAAGGACAGTCTGTTAAAAACTTTACAGAGAGAAATACTACAAGTGTATTGCAGTGGCCTAAATCCTTTAATACACTTAGAAATGCACTTCTAAGATACAGTGGTTCAAAGAACACTAGCAGTGAAAAACAGTCACGAGGCCAACAAATAGATGGTGAGTGCAGTACATGTGTGGGGCATATTGAAAGAAATCCATGAGCCTGAATGTTTGTTTTCTTTACAGTGAAGCGGTCTAGGGGTTTTCTTATGGTGTATTGCTTAGATCCAATGATTCCTTAATAAAGCAAGGTAAATGATGGTACATAAAAAGTAACTTTGAATATTCTTATTTATCCTGTGGTGAAACATACAGTAGCTATCACAATGTTAATGAAATGGCAAGAACCAGAAGACTTGAGTGGTCAAAGAAGGGTGTGAAGACCATGACAACGTAATAAACCATGTACCAATTTCATTCCAATTTACATGTTTTGCACATCTGGGATATTGTGGAGGGCAGTGTTTTTTGTACACCACCACTCAAACACCATTGGGTGCATTAGAAATGTTTGAGTGCCTTGTTAAGAACTGTTTACTTAGGTATCCCTTTCTATTTCCCAGTTGCCTACAGTATGTATGTGCAATATGTTAAGTGACATATTAAATATTGCCTTTACCAGAGCACACAATTACAAGGTGGTTTCCAAGCCAAACTAAAATAAAATTGTCGGTAACATACAATTACTTAATAGTAAAGCTAAACTGAATCTGAGTGACTTTAACTGAATAGTCAATCATAGTGTTGTTATATAGCACAATAACTTCTGCCACTGTACTAACACTTGTCAATCTGATGAAGCCATGAAAAGTTTCTCAGTGCAGCTCAATGCAAACAAGCAGACCTTTCTTTAAAAGAAAATAAACTATCAGCTTCTAACTATTTAAGTTTACCTAGTGCTGATGCACAATAAACCCAAAGAGGCAATGCTTTGTCATTTATATAACAGTATAATTAGAAATACCAATGAATGTAATGAAAACATCATGATGGCACCAGAGAATGATTAATTTTTTTACATGTATATGATCTCTCACAGTATGTAAAGAAGCTTATCACTTTCAATCTACCCATCCACCCTGCCCCATGTTTCCTGCCTGTTCTAGAAGTTTGTTTGACTTTTCCTTTTTTGTTTACCCTCTTGGAAGCAATGAGACGTTCCTCTTAATTACTCATTTCTTTTTTCAAGTTTTTTTTTTTTGCCATGAGCTATAAAACAGTGTTTGCAGCAAGCTGTTTTCCAGCTTCTGCAACCAACAGCATCCAGTGCAATTTTCAGACATCCCTCTTTTTCTGAACATTGACAGAAGCAACATACAAATTGTGCATTCTTCAGCTGGCAACCTACCAGCTACTGGCTCTTAGTTACAACTGTGTAATTCAGCTGAGCCATACAGAAAACCACCAAATAAAAAAAAAAATTGATTTGTAACATCTTTTATTATTCATTTTTCATATCCAGAAACTGATTATTTCATAGTGTAAAATCATTATGTCATTCATGATGGAAGTCATGAAGACCAGCCTTGACAAGTAAGTGGTTACTGTTGTGGAGAATCTCAAACATTGCCGGTTCAGTCCCCACTTGTGGCTTAATGTGTGAACATGAGCAAGTCACTGAACATGCCTATGCTCCAACTATAAAAAGTGGATATAAGCCATTGCACTGCACCCTTTGATAAAGGAATCAGCCCAATAACACACTGTCATGTTCTCCGCAAACCCTTAATTTATATTGTAGGACTATTAAACATAATATATCCCTCCAACACTAAGGATCCTCCTAAACCCCAGCATCCTGTTATAAACAAATTAAACTCTTTCACTAGGATAGATTTACCTGATTTACAAAAAATAATATCTCAATTAAAATCCTCCACCTGCGTCCTTGACCCAATACTAACAAGGTTTTATTCAAAGAAGTATCAGGCGTGCTAATTGATAATGTTTTGGACATAGTAAATTCGTCATTAGATACGGGGGTCTTCCCAGACTGTCTTAAGACTGCTGTAGTTAAACCCCTTCTTAAGAAACTTAATCTTGACCCCTCGGCTCTTGAAAATTTTAGACCCATCTCTAAACTGCCTTTTGTTAAGTAAAATTCTGGAGAAGGCAGTCATTATGCAGTTAAATGACCACCTCAATAAACATGCTATTCTTGATAAATTTCAGTCGGGTTTTAGAACAAATCACAGCACAGAAACTGCACTTGTTAAAGTAGTAAATGATTTGCGAGTGAACGCAGACAGAGGCCATTTATCTGTTCTCATCCTCTTAGATCTGAGTGCTGCATTTGACACCATTGATCATAATATTCTTAGAAATCGCCTTAGTCAATGGGTGGGCCTCTCTGGCAGTGTCTTAAATTGGTTTGAATCCTACCTGACAGGGAGAAAATATTTTGTTAGTTGTGGTAATTACAACTCGAAGACACATGATATCCGATATGGTGTTCCACAAGGCTCTATCCTGGGTCCGCTGCTCTTCTCAATCTACATGCTTCCGTTAGGTCAGATTATCTCAGGGCACAACGTGAGCTACCACAGCTATGCTGATGACACACAGCTGTACTTATCAATAGCACCTGATGACCCCGATTCTCTTGATTCACTAACACAATGTCTGACTGGTATCTCAGAATGGATGAATAGTAACTTTCTCAAGTTAAATAAAGAGAAAACTGAAATCTTAGTGATTAGCAATAATGGATACAATGAGGCTATTAGAAATAAACTGGATACATTAGGATTAAAAGTCAAGACGGAGGTAAAAAGTTTAGGGGTAATTGTTGACTGTAATCTAAATTTTAAATCACATATTAATCAGATCACTAGGACAGCATTTTTCACTTAAGAAACATAGCTAAAGTTAGACCTCTTATATCACTGAAAGATGCTGAGAAATTAGTTCACGCGTTTGTTTTCAGTCGACTAGATTACTGTAACGCACTCCTCTCAGGACTACCCAAAAAAGACATAAATCGTTTGCAACGAGTGCAGAATGCAGCTGCTAGAATCCTAACTAGGAAAAGAAAATCTGAACACATCTCTCCAGTTTTGATGTCACTACACTGGTTACCTGTGTCATTCAGGATTGACTTTAAAATTCTGCTTATGGTTTATAAAGCCTTAAATAATCTCGCCCATCTTATATATCGGAATGTCTGACACCTTATATTCCAAATCGTAACCTTAGATCCTCAAATGAGTGTCTCCTTAGAATTCCAAGAACAAAACTTAAAAGAAGTGGTGAGGCGGCCTTCTGCTGCTATGCACCTAAAATCTGGAATAGCCTGCCAATAGGAATTCGCCAGGCTGATACAGTAGAGCACTTTAAAACACTGCTGAAAACACATTACTTTAACATGGCCTTTTTATAACTTCAATTTAACTTAATTTAACTTAATCCTGATACTCTGTATGTTCAATTTCCTCATAATGCCTACTCATGGTGGCTCTAAAATCCGTACTGACCCCTATTCTCTTTTTATATTTCTTTTTCCGGTTTCTTTGTGGTGGTGGCCTGCGCCACCTCCACCTACTCAAAGCTTCATGATGCTCCAACAATGATGGATGGATTAGAAGGAAGAAGTCTACATGACCATCATCATCAAGCCCTTCCATGAGAACCCTAAATCCAAAGAGGACTGTTTCATTTATGTTAGGTAGAATGCCCAGAGGGGACTGGGCGGTCTCATGGTCTGGAATCCCTACAGATTTTATTTTTTCTCCAGCCGTCTGGAGTTTTTTGTTTTTCTGTCCCCTGGCCATTGGACCTTACTCTTATTCGATGTTAATTAATGTTGATTTATTTTGTTTTCTTATTGTGTCTTTTATTTTTCTATTCTTTATTATGCAAAACACTTTGAGCTACTGTTTGTATGAAAATGTGCTATATAAATAAATGTTGCTGTAAACTATAATATTCTCTAAATGGCTTAATCAAATTCTGGGTTGCCAGTCTTATAGGGCTCCCCTCACACACATCGCACAGGGTCAATTTAGAATCATCAGTTAATCCAACACATATGTTAGAATTGTGGGAGTACTCAAAGTAAAAGTAAAAAGTATTCAAATTCTACAGAGACAATGACCAGACAAGGGATTTAAAATCCAGGATACTTGATCCATGACACAGCAATGGTAACCTCTGGGCCAAAAAATAAAATAAGAGCAAAAAAGCTGTATTTTTTTGTAGGGGTTGATGTTGGCATTGCAGTGAGTACTGAAGTTTGAATATTCTACCTGTGCCTGTATCAATGCCTAAAAATGAAATTAACAAAATTCATCCATGGGTAGTAAGGTGGCACAGTAATGTTAAAACATGGCTACAGGTGTCTTCGTTTAAATTCTAGCCTGAGCACTGCATGTGTGGAGTTTAAAAATCCTTTCTGTGTCTGTGTTGGATCTTTCACTGGCCATTCCAGTTGTTACATTTATAAAGAAATGCTTCATTGGTAAATATAAAACTGCATATTCTTTCAATAGAAACCACAATAAGGGTATAATGGGTTAAAAAGTAAACTTTAATGGCATCTATGAGTTTATGGGCATGGAGTCTTCCTGTTGGATCCCAAGGACTAAGTGCAAGCAGGTTAGCCGTCTGGTTCAGTGTCTAAGAAGTGAGATGTGACACCACACAGTCTGAGTTCAGATCTCAGTCACATGCACAATATTTGACACCGAGCATGTCACTTAACCTGCTGGTGCTTCAAATAAAATAGCCAATATAAAAATTGTTTCTATGAGGTGCTGATTGGAACTCTAAATTAAACAGTCATTTAACTGTCTTCTACTAGAAATAACTAAAATAAATACATAACAAAGCTTCTCTTGAAGTGATCATGTAAAGTGCAGGTGCTGCAGACTAAGTCAAATTCATGTTGCTTTAATAAAGCTGACGTGACCTACAGAACGCTGCACTGAATGGAGACTGGCAATGTCAGAATTTCAGATATGCAGACTTGTGGACTCGAGGACTAACTTCTAAATACGGTAGCCTGCAGTCCTCCAAGCTTTTCAAAGAAAAGACAACACACGATCTCTCTCTGTCTCAGGAGAAGCTTTATACTGCTACAAATACTGCTTTTTGTAAAATGTGGTTCTCAACATATTACACATTTTAGTAATATTTTCAAGATTGAACAGGAATGCTTTGTGATTACAAATGTAACGTTTGCACTATAAAATCATCAATGTGAGACAAAAGAAATGGAAATATTAGCACTATCGTGTGCTGCCAGTGCTGGAAATCACGGGATGTGTTATTAACAGAATATTAAACTCGCATTCTCTTATACAGGTGGTTTTAGACTCCTCTTCTAGTCTGGAGCAACTATTGCTGACTCAACACTGATATACCTTTACAACTGACATCTTGTCTGCATAAAGACAGCCTCCTCACAGATCTATATATACACCATTAAGGCTACCTACTGATTTTTGGCAAACCTTGGCAGACTGCGGTACATAATGGGTAAGACCTGGACTAAGGGGAAAAAAATCTTTGTCGTGTGTTTTGTTTTTTTCAATAGCATTTTTTTTTTCCAGCAACAAAAGTTAAATCTGATCCATTCCTAAACGCCCCACACTGTGAGTTGGCACTTGAAAGATAAAGCCAGGAAATTGGATGCAAGAGCTGGGGGTCTTATAACTGGGAAAGCAATTCTGCAAGCTGCCAATATGACATACATAGTTTTTTTCCCTCCAGTTTGACCACTTTAAAGTTATATCCTATTTAATTAGGCATATGGTAGTTTAAAGCATGGTGTGCTAACATTGTCATTAATTCCACATGTATGGCCTGATTTGTCTTTTGGCCTCTCCGACTAACTTATTTAGCGCGGAATCATTTTATGCCATTTTAAAGCTTAGACCATTCAAGTCTTGGATCTAAATGATATTCATCTGTTAATTAGGAATGTTCCATAGGCTCCTGAATATTTTTTTCTTTCTTACTTACATAGCTACAGTAGGATCTATTTTATGCACAATTCACTCAAGTTTTCTCATCCAGGTAACAGAAGTTTTGTAAGCTAAATTGAGCTTCTGTGACTTTAGCACAATGCCTCCCATGATTCTTCAAATTGCTATTGTGCATGCACTGGTTAGCCTGTACTGTTAGAGACAAAACAAAGAACTCACAGATTTAGGGAAAGCGTTAGGAGTCAAAGACATGGACAAGGGCCAGTCCCACTCTTAGCACCACAGACAAATAGAAATTAGGGAAAACAGAGAATGGACCAGTTCAGTGTGCTTCCAAACATGGATGGAAAAGAAATCGGCAGAGGAAGGCCACCAAGCCAGAGTGACTAGCCTACATATAAACAAAGCAAGCAAAGGAATTCAAATTTCACTCCTCGCCCCAAAGGGCCTGTTCTCAATGAGGTCCACCTAGGGAAGTGAAAAACACTGCAGCAAACCAACAAAGTATTCTTACCTGGAGAAGACAAGAAGGACTGCAGCAAACAAAGTCAGACACTGGCAGAGAACAACCGTTTAGGAAAAAGGAACTCTACATCTTAAATAGGAAGTAAAGGCTTGTTTTGCCAATTCTCCTTTTCAGTTTTTCCTTTTAAAAATACAATAAACACACAGTACTTTTCATGTTTTCCAGATAATCAGAGTATTGTAAATGTCTCTTTTTGCAAAGAAAATGTTTGCTCATGCCAGCAAAAAAATATGGATATAAAATGTTTTTTGCTCAAAGACAATGTTTTTTATTGTTGTAAAATAGATATGTAAACCCAGTATTCTGTATACAAAATTGTAACCCAGTAATGTAAATGTTGCTTATATGTGTAGTCTTTTAAGAAGACAGTTTTAGAAGACCCCCTCACACCATCCACTGTCGCATGGTGGGGGTTGATTGTTTAGTCCAAAATAACCAAAAATGCCCTTTTTAGAAGCTCCTAGGAAACCAAATACAGTGGTGGCAACTCTTTATACTCCAGCAGGGGAGACCTCAAAAACAGTATTTTTCTTTCAGGAAAGGAAGCGGATGGTGGCTCCGATGTTGGAAGAACAGTGCTTCCAACTTCCCTCTGGGTCTCCTGTGCATTCCGGAGAACCATTGGGAACACGGTCTTGTTTCCAGATAAAACAATTTGCCCATGACTGAAGAAATACCTATTCTCACCAAGCCACAAGCAAACAAAGGATGGTGGAAATTTAGGAGAAGTGCATAACCCAGGAAGCACTTCCTTATACAAAGAGTTGTGTGGCTCTGGAACAAACTACCAGGACATGTAAGTTGAAGCAGAAATTTTAAGAAAAATCTAGATGAGATATTGGGACAGTTTAGCAATTAGCTAAACAAATGGGTTTGATAGGCTGAATGGTCTCCTCATTTGTCAAATTTCTTATGTTCTAATATTCAAAATACATTTTCTGTTCTTACAGAAAAGAATCTACATTTATCCATAATTACTAGGATAGCCCTAATGAGTGAAAGTCAAAGACTAACTTCACTTGTTGAAGTGGTGTCCAGTTGCTGCATGTCAGCTGGTGACTTTTTATTATCTATATAAAGTTTAGTCATGTACATAAATTGACACGCTTCCATTTACTTCAAACAACAGGTCGTTCATATAGTGTTTGTACCTTGATTTGAGAAGTAGACTAACTATGCAAACAATGTTTTCTGACAAGCGTAGGCAAAGACTATCCACCAAAGAAATTTACTGTGTAGCACATTTAACTAACCAGACATGTGACAAGGAGAATAAGATACGCCTATGCTTAATCCATTGTAAATCGTGCAATGTTTCAAAGGTCAAAACATTCACTGCAATCACTTGACTTTTTTTCAAGCTTGGTTTTTGAATTACCTAAAATAAAAGACACATGTAATTTCAAGGGCAAACACACAGGCAGGCAGATAACAGGGTCATGGCCGTAGTGCAAATTTCTTTAAAACCTGCGCACTTTCACACCTCTACAGCTTTTCCTAACATCATGTCCTTTAGGATCGTCTCTCTTAATTATTGCCTTTCGTAGCTTGTTGGCCTTTTTCACAAGTGCTTTCAGAACTCCCTACTTTGTAAAGCTTTTTATCCTCCTGCTTCACTTTTTCTACTCATCTCCATATCTTTATCTTTCAAATTACCAATTGGATTTTTCCTATTGAGAGCTATGATCCATGTGGTAACCTTAAAAAATCTCTAGAGTTCATTCACCAATGTAATCATCAAACATGACATGGGCAGTACAAATGTGGGGTTTTGACGAATCCTAAGCTAAAAATGGTAACATTACATTTAAAGCAACATTCTGTTCTGGTATTATATGTGGTTTATTTTACGTAAATGTAAAATTCACTTCATACACATGGGATTCAGAAATACTAATACCATTTGTTGAAGCTTTTCATTTCACGTAATAATTATTGATAACTGCACACAACATTCACCTTTACTGCTGATGTACAGTATACTTGGCAAATCTTTAAGAAAATATCACAGATTTGTGTTCCGTCTGGTTCTGGTTCCTTGCGACTCTAGCACTGTACTGGCTGAAAAAAGGTAGTCAGTTAAAAAAATTAATGAGCAATGGCCAGGAGAAAAGGATGTGGTCAAGAAACAGGCCAGGGACAATACTGGACATCAGAAAGAGAGTCTACTTTTGTTCTGTTCTGTGTATTGTATTGTGTTTACCCCCTTTTTTGACACCCACTGCACGCCCAACCTACCTGGAAAGGGGTCCCTCTTTGCCTTTCCTGAGGTTTCTTCCATTTTTTTTCCCTACAAGGATTGTTTTGGGAGTTTTTCCTTGTCTTCTTAGAGAGTCAAGGCTGGGGGGCTGTCAAGAGGCAGGGTCTGTTAAAGCCCATTGTGGCACTTCTTGTATGATTTTGGGCTATACAAAAATAAATTGTACTGTATTGTACAAAGCCAAACTGCTAACCAAAAATCAAAGTAAAAAATCCAGGGCTAGTTTTTATTGCCAGGAGTCACAGAAATAAGAGTTGCAAGTATTGCTGTTTTTTCCCATCTCAGATAATCTACCAGGAATAATGGTGGGGTGATCTTGATGTGGACATGCCACACATGTCATGCAATGTCCATGGAAACTATCCCAAAAGTGAAGTGAAGTGAAGTCAGCATTAAAAATGTATTAATTTTTCAAGGAAGCCTCTGATTGTACAGATGTGAAACAGAATTTTATCCCCAGAAGGAAACACACAAAATATTAATACAAATGTATATCATTGCAAACATAGATTAAACAGTTTTAAAAATGGAAAACTGCACTATTTTCCAAATTGCTATTTATTAATATAACATAACAAAACCTCCTCCGGGCGCTCCGGTTTCCTCCCACAGTCCAAAGACATGCTGGTTAGGTGGATTGGCGATTCTAAATTGGCCCTAGTGTGTGCTTGGTGTGTGGGTGTGTTTGTGTGTGTCCTGCGGTGGGTTGGCACCCTTCCTTGTGCCCAGTGTTGGCTAGGATTGGCTCCAGCAGACCCCCGTGACCCTGTGTTCGGATTCAGCGGGTTGGATAATGGATGGATAACAAAACCTACCCCTGCACCATTTGATTCATGGCAGGAGCCAGTAGTGGACTGGGTGAAGGTCCACTGTAGAATCACATATGCACACACCCACATTGGACCAGTTTAGAGTTTCCATTTTACTTGACCTGCAAGTGAAGAATATATAAACTACACACAAACACTGATTGGGTGTGGTAAGGCTTCCCCACTTTCTTTTCACCTAAGAGCTAATGAAAACCTTGCAGCACACTATTTCATTGCACTTCATGTTGTAAGTTACTAATCCTTTATCAGAACCAAAAAGTAGAGTTACATAACTGACTGCATCTTTGCAATTGGGTCCTGAACATTATTAAAAAAGTAACATTTAGGCCAGTGCTACAGCAAATGACCCATCTTGTGGTATTGTGCATGCCTTATTTCATAACAGTTAGGCTACTGCTTATTTAGTAGCCATTTTAAATACATCTCAGATAAGTTTACAGCAGACTATATGATGGATAGTGACTGAAAAATGTCAAAGTCAATGACAAACATCAAAGTTGATTATGTGACATGGAAATGTGTTAGCAGTTAATTTATATTAGCCTATGCATGCATCCATTTTCTGCCACTTATTCTGGTCTGGGTCACAGGGGCATCAGTCTAAACAATGATGGACAAAGTCCCTTTTCTCCACCACCTCCTCCAACTACTCCGGGGTAATACCGAAGGCATTCCCAGGACAGCTGAGAGATATAATATATATCTTAAATAACAAATTATTATAGTCTTCTGTGTGTTAATATGAACTTTAATAAGTATTTCAGAGAAGATGGAATTATGGAGCAAACCTAGAACTCAACAAAAAATATGAGCCTTCATTTTGACTCCTCTTACCCACATCTGCAGGGTCTGTTGGGTCTCATCTGAAACTCTATATTTAAATGACCTCTTAAGGTATAAAATAATGTTGCACATGTTCTTCAGTTCAAACCAAGGAAGATTTTTGAACTGGTTTACAATTAAGTGTGCAATACTTGGTATTGACCATCATTAAATCATTTATTGATCATGTTTCTTCTTGAACTTTGAAAAACACACTCCACTCATCTGATGAAGAAACATGTTGGGTTTTGAAAGTTCATGTACTGTAGGTAGTTCTTTGTAGGGGCATGGAAAGAATAACATCTGACAGATATGATAATTTATATTTTAAATTACAAATTGGGATTGTTTGAAGTTTTTTTTTTTTTTTTTTACAGAAACAACAGTGTCTTATCAACTTTCCTTCTTTGTTTTTTTAAATGATTCCTAATTCTAATTTGCCTTCTCCACATTGATATACAACTACTCTTCCCCACCCAAACCCACCCCATAAACCCTGAATTTTTGCCTTCAAACAGCTCTGATTACTAAGGCTATAATAATTACTTCAGTAGATTTCAGATCTGACGTGACACACACCACTAAGTCAAACCACCACTTCTTGTTTCCTATTTAGTAAAGAAAGCAGCCACTTCATCTGCATGCCAAAAAAAATCATTCCAAATTAGTACCACAAATACTAAAATCAGACCTTTAATAAAACCTACTTGGCCTGATTCTCAATTTAAATCTGTGCTTAATCTCTATTCATCATTAATGAGCATTTATTTCATGACCCTGACAGCCTGCTACCGCTGTGATAAATTATCTGACTCAAGTCCGATTAAAAACTGCAACCTTGAGTGCTAATTATCTCACCAGACCAACTTAATAAAGGGATTTCTTGTCAATTATGGCATCACAGCATGGGTGTCATTTGTAACGAACACACAAACCTACCTTTGAGCCTGACTTCCCATAATGCTCTTTTATCCACCATATGTAAATCTAGGAATCTCTGCACCTGCAGCGACCTTTTATTAGTGAGCTGACAAAATGATAAAGCAAGCCGCAGCAAAACTCCCACCACCAGACAATTACGCGATGCAGTCTGAGCCAGTAGGAGATCAACAAGATGTGGTTATTAGTGGTGCATTTCTAATTGACAGGCTATGCTAATAACCCCCCTGCAATGTCACCTTAACAGCCAGGGTTAGTGTTCACCATTCCCCCCTTCCCGCTATGTAACTGAAGGTGGACATTAGCTGGAGGTTTTCTGTAATTTATGTGACTCTGCTACATAGCAGCAGCCAGCGATTTCAAAAATGAAAATTTCTTCCTTCAGCAGCAGTTTAATATGTGCTCTTATAACTGTCACACAGCAGTCAAACAACAGGTATTTCATTTCTCATTCTCCGAGTACTAACTATAATACAAGGAAGGAGACATTTTAAGCCCCCAGGTTATTCACCTAATGTAATTCCCAACATGAAAAGAAAGATCCCTTTAGCCTTATGGTACATATTTGCAGAAACAATAAAATTAACACCAGCTACCTCAAGTTAAAGAGAGTCATACATATTAAATTTAAGTGGGACACCATAAAACAACAACAATACAACAAATGAGAAAAAAATCAGGATAGACTGAAAAGAACAAATCAACAAGAGTACACCTAGAAATTCCAGTAAACACAAAAGCATATAATGCACATCTATTAATACCACATTGCTAAGGCACAATTACTCTTCTGAAAACTAAGAGTTTGCGAATAGTGCTGTATCAAGCAAAGATTTATATTTCATATTCCAGTAGTACTATTAGAGAATAATGTGCTGTAATCAACTTTTGTAACAAAAGGGGTCAAATTGTCACA
This sequence comes from Polypterus senegalus, assembly GCF_016835505.1. Classification (NCBI taxonomy): domain Eukaryota; kingdom Metazoa; phylum Chordata; class Cladistia; order Polypteriformes; family Polypteridae; genus Polypterus; species Polypterus senegalus. Next base: position 48,704,171 of record NC_053168.1, on the reverse strand, counting down.
GAATCATAAACGAATGTTAACACAATACAGAGAAAATGTGTAATGGCCAAACAAATGCATATAATTGTGTTTATAATTGTGGCCGGCCAAATTAACAATTAGAGATGCCTTAAAATAAATTTCATCCATCCATTTTCTGCTGCTTATCCAGATGGGTCGTGGGGGCAGCAGTCTAAGCAATGATGCCCAGACATGCTTTTTCACTGCCACCTCTACGAACTCCACCCAGGTTTACTTTTTAAAATATCTGAAACTCATTGACAGATATTTCACTATATATTAAAATGATCATTTTAACAGTATATTTTGAGATAAAAATTCAAGATATCTTTAAATACATTTTACGATATCTGAAATGGAACAGAGACCCATATAAAGATACCATGAAATTAATTCAAAATGTCTAAAAATGTATTTTAGATATGTGAAACATGAGTCAAGATAAAGATATCTGAAATGCATTTTGACGTACCTAAATAACTCCCTGCTTATTTTGAGACATTTAAATATCATTTCAATAGCATATCTTAAAATAGACAGGAAATCCCATTGGAAACACAGGCAACTTTAAAGGAAGTAATTTTGAGATATCTTGAACTGCATTCCAGATATATCAAAATCAACAAGGGTATTGTTTCAAATGTATATTAAAATCGGTTTCAAATATCTTAAAATGCATTTAAGCTATCTTGGAATAGACATATTTTCAAAAATCTGTAATTCATAAGGTATGTTCAATGCATTTACAGATATCTTCAAATACATTTTAAGGTACCTCTAAACGTTAATTCAGCTTCCCACAAAATAGCTTTAGAAGAAAGAAAAAAATATTGTTAATGAAGTCCTTTCTGGAAGTCTCATAATTTCAGCAATAGTGGCTAGCTGTTTAAAAACATTTTTTGAGCACATCAACCCTTCATTATGGTTGTTATTATTTTTGGTGTTACTTACTGTCAATGGACGAATTAACGGCTAGTATGAAAAGTCTTTTAAATGTGGGAGGGAAACCAACACAGACAAAGGGAAAATATGAGAAACTTCACGCAGACATTGTCCAGATCAGGATTAAAACTCTAACTCTAAGGTGCTAAACACTGTGTGGTCATGTTGCTGTGTGCTACTTAACATAAAGAATTTTTTATTTTAAAAGTCCAAAACAATTTCAGTGTTCATATTATAGATCGCGGGTGTCGAACTCCGGGCCTGGAGGGCCACACTGGCTGCAGGTTTTCATTCTAACCATCTTCTTCATTAGTGACAAGTTTTTGCTGCTAATTATCTTCTTTTCCCTTAGTTTTAATTAACTTGACTCAAGCCCCTTAATTGCTTCTTCTTCCTTAATTAGCAGCCAAACAATAATGAGACACAAAACAAGAATCCATATGACCAGCTCACCTGTGCCCATCTCACAATATCTGAAAATAAAGAAAGGTGAAGGTCTTGGTAAGGTTGATCTCTCAGGTCACCAAAACATTTTGATGTTCTTCTTAGAAAAAAAACAGAAAATCAACAGTTTTGGAAATGTCTGCTGTGGAAAAATGAGAATAGCAACAAGCCATGTAATTAAATAACGGGTTTAATTAGCAGCCATTAAGAGACTGGTTGGAGTGAAATTGGTTGGAGTCTGAATACCCAGTTTAGCTGGTCATCTGTTGGCTCGTTTCACATCTCATTTCTCTTTGGCTGCCATTTAATAAAGAAAAGAATAAATTCTGATGACTAAATCCTTAAAAACAAGGCTATTACAATGAAGGGAAAATAAGTTAATTAGCACTGAAAACTGGTCACTGATTAGGGAAAAGGGTTAGGATGAAAACCTGCAGCCACTGCGGCCCTCCAGGCTCAGAGTTTGACACCTCTGTTATAGATAAATAAGTCACAGAATGATGCCCTCTCTCTTTCTCTCTGTATATATACCAACATGCATTTAATGCTGAATTTGAGTTGAAAAAAAGGAAATGCCAAAAGTACGACAAGTCTCAGCAACAAACAATTCAAGACTACAAATAAACCTGGACAGATTGCCAGTCTGCCAAACGGTAGACAAATGTACCCACAAAACTACACTTGCTCAGAAAAAAAAACATATTGTTTTGAACCTGCACTCTAAAGGAGTCAAAAACCCTGTAAACAAAAGAAATATGCATATATAAGACACTGCAATTAAGAATATTAGGATATTTAACATATTACAAATATAATACTGAACAGGACAAACATAAGATGTTATGGAAAAAATATTAACTATAAAATTCGGCTATAGCAGTAAGCTGTCATCTTTGGACAATTAGTACAAAGAGCTGAACCTGACCAAAACGTGAGGCTGCTACACATCTCTAGTTAAGGACAACTGGCATCTAGTACACTGTATATCTCCATCCATCCATCCATCCATTGTCCACCGCTTATCCGAGGTCGGGTTGCGGTGGCAGCAGCCTAAGCAGGGAAGCCCAGACTTCCTTGTCCCCGGCCACCTCCTCCAGCTCCTCTGGGTGAACCCCGAGACGTTCCCAGGCCAGCCGGGAGATTTAATCCCTCCAGTGTGTCCTGGGTCTGCCCGGTGGCCTTCTTCCAGTGGGCATGCCCGGAACACCCCTCCAGGGAGGCGTCAAGGGGGCATCCTGACCAGATGCCCGAACCACCTCAACTGACTCCTCTCAATGCGGAGGAGCAGCGACTCTACTCTGAGTTTCTCCCAGATAACTGAACTCCTCACCCTATCTCTAAGGGAAAGTCCTGCCACCCTGTGGAGAAAACTCATTTCGGACGCTTGTATCCGCGATCTTGTTGTTTCAGTCACTACCCAAAGCTTGTGGCCATAGTTGAGGGTAGGAACGTAGATCGACTGGTAAATTGACAACCTCACCTATTGGCTCAGCTCTCATTTCACCACAGTGCCTTCCACTGGGGGAATTAGGGGGGCTGGTAGGTGAACGAAATGCAGATCATGCGTGAGGGCTGCATCAGCATGCAATCAGCTGCTTGAGCAAAGAGGAGTTAAAAAATGTATTTGTTTCCCATTGTGTCACCGTTTAAATGACCAAAATACATTTTCTTTGCCATTAAAAACAGGATAACTAAAAATATGTACCCATAACTGAAGGAATATTCCCAGAAACACTTCAGAAAGCACAACAGGCTGCCAAAGGAAGAAATGATGCAGACTTCACATCTATATTTAACTCCAGTAAGCTCTCCACCTTTGAATTTAAATTCATATTTCTGGTTGTAGTAAACAGTGAATGTAATAATCCAGATGAGTAAACAAAAAAATCTACTGCTGCAGATTTTTCCCTAAATACCAACTGAAATGCTGGTATTTTTTTTAAATGGAAGAGAAAACTGACATACAAACTTGAGAAAGTTCTGATCATTAACATAGGCAGGAGTTGTGTCAAGAGTTAATACATATTTAAAAAGTCAGTGTGTGTGTGTGTGTGTGTGTGTGTGTGTGTGTGTGTGTGTGTGTGTGTGTGAAGGGATACATTGTAATAAACAAGAATGGGGCACCTGTTGGCTGACAGTCCTTCACACAAAAAAACACCACAGAGGTGAAAAGTTTGGATTGGACGGCTGAACACTTAAAAAGGGATATGGCAGATACAGATGGTCAGCAAACTGCTGTGATGGAAGGAAGAGGTGAACACTGGCAGTCACTATTTCAGCAGTGTCATACATGACAAGAACAAAACAACTGCCAGAATGAGACTAAGCTGACTTAGGGAAACTGAAGCTCCACAGTTCGGGCAGTATTTATAGAGAAGCACACATGGATCTTGAATCACAATAGCTTTGTCTTTAGTAAGACATGCATCTGGCAGTGGCATTGAAGTGCTGCAGAAGAAGGAAACTCCCCATGTGGGAGCGAGGGAAAGACACTCTCTACTTTACAATGTATTAGGCTACTGAGACCAGTGATGATAAAATGTCAGCCGAGTAATACCATAGAAAAATCATGTAAGATGAAGATCTACTGTATTAACACATTTTTTGTTATACAACACAAAGGACAGTATTTTTAAAGATGTAGAAAAATCATCACATTCAACACCAGAATCTTGCAAAGGAATACTCACATATGTCCCATTTTTGTTCAAAGGCAAAGCATTAAATCACACTGTACATAAGTAATCAACCTGATTCATGATGATGATGACAATTCATGCACCTTTTGATTATGTCACAAAAAATCAATCAATGGGTCAGTTAAAAGGGCTTCAAGCTTCAATCTGTAACTGAAAAGTTCAGGCTGTACATTCACCAACCTGAACAAATTCTGCTGATAACACTACAGGGTTTAACAGCGGCTCAGGCAAACCAGACACACCGAAATTTTCACATACTCCAAATATATATTTTTCTAGATAAGAAACTACGTTAATCATATCATAAGAAACTGCAAATGTTTGATTATGATGACTAGGTTTATTTTGCTATAAACATTTTAGCAATTGATTGAAGCAAATGTATTACTTTTTTTTTTTTTTAACTATTTCAGAACAGTGGCACAGTAGGTGGGGGGCAGTGCCCCATCTGGCCTCAATGAAGAGACAACACTTCTCCTTGTACACATGCAGTATTTATCCATTCATCCATTCTTAAATTTATGTAAACGGGCTGGACCCTATCTTGGTAGAACCGGATGAATTCAAGAAATCAATCTATGATGGAATGACATATGGAGAATAAGTGAACACGTTTTCCTCAGAATAATCTGCCATATGGAACAAAAACAAAATGCCAATATCTGGGTTCTACCAAGATAGGGTCCAGCCCGTTTACATAAATTTAAGAATGGATGAATGGATAAATACTGCATGTGTACAAGGAGAAGTGTTGTCTCTTCATTGAGGCCAGACGGGGCACTGCCTCCCACCTAAGCACACCCTGGATACACCGAGTAAAAGAGTAATCTGCAAGACCATCAGCAGAACATCAGGATGTAATTTATTATTTAACCATACACATTTTTTCTTCAATACACAGCGTCTTGTGGCTGAAACCATCCTGATGGTGCAAAAATAATTGTTTATCTGATGCTCAATGCTAAAGCTAGGCAAAACTGTCTCACTAATGAAGGAAACATGTTTGTTGTGTGCCAATACAGTAAAGCACTGGTGGGCTGCCTGCTTTCATGTAATATCTATGTTTTTAAACTGGTTTAATAAAGTACCAAAGAATGAACAACTATAAGAGACATATGGGACACAGAGATATTAAACTAGTATAAGATGAGCAAATACACTGAAAAGAAAATCATACCCAGTTACTGATTTTTCTCCAAACACTTCATTTTAACTATTCTCTTCTCTATAATAAAATCTTTCATTTCTTTTCTTTTCTTTTTCAATTATTTCACAGCCAAAATTTTCTTTGCTTCACATAGAGTACAAGTAATTAACATCTTTAGCATTCAGGCAACACATTGAAATGCTTATTTTTCTTAAGCCAAGTCACCTTCAACGCAATAGGGTGTAATTATTGGATTTACCGCAGATTTAGCCCTTTCAAAGGTTCTAGTACAGTACTACTTTCCTTAATTTAACGCTGGATTTCCCTTTGTCTTTCACAAAATAGTCGTGGAGCAAATTATGAAGCTAAAATAATATATATCCTAAGTAAACAAATAACCAATTAAAGGATTACACAGCCAACAATTAAATGATATTGATACAAATGTCTCTCGCTGTTTTATTTTCCTTGTCAGCAGGAAAGCAAAGATGTTTAAAAGGCAGAAATTACTAGATGTGCACATTATGGACGGGCATAACTAACAAACTAACTGCTGGATTACAAATATTCCGATAGTAAATATATCACTAACCCTAAATATATATCACTGTTTCATGCCTTATTGTCATGTTATATATATATATATATATATATATATATATATATATATATATTGTGAACGGTACCCGGGCACAGACAGGCGGACATGTTGTTATGACACCACCACACGCTTATTCACACACTATTTACAATTATATAGGTCACCAAGACCCCAAACAATGGTCACAAAGACCCAGTCACGTGCACAAACCCCAAACTCCCAATGTCCTGGCCACAATGCCTTTCTTCGGGCCGCCCACTCTCCACTGCTTCGTCCTCCTTCCACCCGACTCCAGCCCTGAATGACGGGAGACGGCCCCCTTTTATGAAGGACCCGGATGAGCCCCAGGTGCTCCCGGCATCTTCTGGCCACGCCCCAGCGGGCGGAAGTGTCGGCTGTCCTCCCGGCTGCTCCCCGGCACCGCCTCAGTCTTCCCCAGCACTTCCTGGTGTGGCAGGAGTGCTGGGGAAACAAATCCCCAAGGCATTGGGCGCCTCCTGGCCGGGGGCCACGGGCCCCTACAGGGAAGAGCTTCCAAGCCCTTGACCCGTGGCTCCCAAAACAACCCGGAAGGCGCACCCCACGTGATCCAGGCCGGGCTCTGACCCTCTTTCCGTGCCCTCCTGGCGCCCCGGCCGGGTCACAGCCCCTGGCATCCCTGACAGTGCCCCACAGCCAGCGAAGACCACTCGTGGGTAAGAGCGACCGTCCCGCGAGGGCAGCAGAGCTCAAACGGGTCCCACTCGAGGATAGCCGGGTCCGCCCCGCACTCCTAGCAGGGACAGGGGCGGAGACACAATCCAGACACCAACCCATGGTGCATCCCTGTGCTCGCACAGGTTGTGCTCCCCTTTACCGCACCCCGGGCCTCCTGGTAGGCACCTCCGGGACCTCCACGCCTTTGTTCTGAGCCACTCGTTCCCCGCTGGCTCCTCTAGCTGCGAGCGCACCTGCGCACCGACAGAGAGATCCTTCTGCAGACGGCCCGACATCAGAGGGCTGTTCCGCCGAAGGGTTCCTTCAACTCGCCCGGGTCCGCCCCTACAAAGAGAACACAGGGGCAGAACCGCTGCCAAAGCACCCAGCTCGTGCCACGCACGGGCAGCGTTCCTCCAACCGCACCCCGCACTTGCCTGATCGGCACCCTCTCCGCGCTTCCGTGTCCCTCTCGACGATGGAGTCGCCGGCACCGCCCGCTCTCTCCGCCCGCCTCAGGGATTCCCTCTGCTCTCCCAGAGGGCAGCCAGCCACACGCTGCACCCAGCAACGCTGCTCACCTTATCGGAGGAATCGCACCCAGCCCTTTATTCCTCCCTTCACTCTGGGACGCCCTGACGGTTTGAGACTCCTTATGGAATAAAAGCGCCTCTGTCCCGCCTGCGTCCCTATAGTGCGGCGAAGACCGCAGCCAACTCGGGCGGAGGGCGCTAGGACCCGGGCACTTAGCAGCCCGTGTCCTTCAGCGCCCTCACGGACTCCCCTCGCCGCACATGCAGTCGCGGCGCCGCACCTCCTGTCGGAGGGCTGCTTACTCGAACTGATCATTGTCTTCACAGCCTTTTTCAGCAGCCCCTCCCATATGCTTTACGGAGTCGGCTGTACTCACCGTCTCCGCTGTACCTCTCCGCTGGAGATTCCAGCGTCGCGCCGTCCGCTGTCGAAGTAACGTTCTCAGCGCCGCAGCGCCTTCTCTCCAGTACCAGCACCTCAGCCCGGAGGGCACATAGCACCAATACACGCTGCCCGGGCGGGCTGAAGGGACGCCTCCAGCTCCGCCAAAGCAGCCGGCAAAGACAGGAAGTTAACCGACGCGAGCCTACCTGACTGTCGGCCTCCGACGCCGCCACTTCCTGTGGGCCTTCTCCTCCGCCCAATCGGGTCTCCCCTGCCCGTGATGGACATTCCTGGTCCCGCCTCTCTACAGTCATCGGCGGGCACGCAAGACACACCGCCCAATCGCGTGCCTGTCAGGGGAGGGACTTCCGTCGCGCCATCTTGGCTCCCTTTCTGCGGCGGCGACGTGCTTGCCGGCAGCCTTGCTGTTGCCAGCGCCTCGAGCTGCAGCGCTCCTCCTTCGCAGCCCTCGGCTGCCGCTGTGCTGCCGGAGCCCCGCAAACCAGCATGCCCGCCACTGACGCGGATCCTGGAGGTCCCTGCCTGGAAAACAACACACGCCCGCCCCAAGGGCCGGCTGCCGATAGGCAGGGAACTCACCTCCCAGGTCCCGCCATACCGAGGAAACGTCCTCGGCGTGGCCTCTGGACGCCATGCCGCCCCGGCGCCTCCAGCAACGGCGCGCTGCCGGAGACCGCTGCACTCTTCCAATGCACGCCCGCCCGCTTCAGGGAATAACGGCCTCCTGCGGATCCCTGGCGGTCCGTGGGGTTCCTTTACCCAGCGGGGCTGTGTGCACGCAGCACCAGCGTACGTGGGTGGGGTCCCCTGCTGCACCGGGCCGCCCACAACAATATTTTTTGTACAGGTCTCCGCTTTGTAACAGGCGGAGCATCCTGCCGACTACGCCAGATGTGAACGGTACCGGGCACAGACAGGCGGACATGTTGTTTGACACCACCACACGCTTATTTACAACTATTTACAATTATATAGGTCACCAAGACCCCAAACAATGGTCACAAAGACCCAGTCACGTGCACAAACCCCAAACTCCCAATGTCCTGGCCACAATGCCTTTCTTCGGGCCGCCTCCACTCTCCACTGCTTCGTCCTCCTTCCACCCGACTCCAGCCCTGAATGACGGGAGACGGCCCCCTTTTATGAAGGACCCGGATGAGCCCCAGGTGCTCCCGGCAATCTTCTGGCCACGCCCCAGCGTGGCGGAAGTGTCGGCTGTCCTCCCGCTGCTCCCGGCACCGCCTCAAGTCTTCCCCAGCACTTCCTGGTGTGGCAGGAGTGCTGGGGAAACAAATCCCAAGGCATTGGGGCGCCTCCTGGCGGTGGCCACGGGCCCCTACAGGGAAGAGCTTCCAAGCCCTTGACCCGTGGCTCCCCAAAACAACCCGAAGGCGCACCCCGTGATCCAGGCCGGGCTCTGACCCTCTTCCGTCCCTCCTGGCGCCCCGCCGGGTCATAGCCCCTGGCATCCCTGACAATATATATATATATATATATATATATATATATATATATATATATATATATATATATATATATTTATATATATTTATTTATTTATAATATATATATATTTAATATATATATTTACGCTTGTACCAAGCACACATTAGAAAATCAGGTGCGCGTCATACACGAGGATGTGTGAAAAGCTAAGATTCGGGTACTGAATCGGTTTGGCGTCGTCATTCAGCATGGATAGTAGCAAGCGTTTACGCTCCTTCACGGCGGGAAAGAAACTACAAGTGATTTTAGAAGCAGAGAAGATAGGAAATCGGGCAGCAGGTTGCAAGTACGGTGTTCCAGAGTCATGTGTTCGAGATTGGCGATATAGTCCTTTACCGATTTTCTCTATACGTTTCTTTCATTTCTTGTTTCACAGGGCTATTTGTCATTCCCACCTTTCGCAGCATGGCGCAACAAACACTGAATGTTCTGCAGTACTGCTTACAGTTAGTACTCCAATACCATATACTGTATCATGTGCGGAAAGAATTAAACAAGACATAATTATTCTCCATTACAGTTATTCACGTCGGTGTCTTACTCCAACCTCACCCGCTTCCTATACAATCATAACGCGCGTCATGAAGGGGATTTCAATTTTATGAATAATGGTATAAAAGCATCATAGATTATGTATTTAATTTATGTTAACGCTATAAAGTTATATTTTGCTTTCTGTAACATTTTAAGTGTGAATACAGTTTGCAGAACTTTGCTAAGTACAACATAGTTGCTTGAAATTTATAAAATATGCAAGTATCAGAACGTTAATTTGGCTCCTTTTTACATCTGCTTTGGTTTATCTCCAAACCATAAATGCTGCTTCAGTTATTTTTAATGATGTTCATTTTAATAAGAGTAAAAAGTTACAAAATTGTATTATAAAATTGCATAGATAGCAAAATGTTAAAGACTAATACAATATTAAATAACATTTTAATTGCTACTATTGAAATCTCACATACTAAATAACATTGCTCATGATCACTAACCTGAAGTAGAGTGAGAAAAAAGAAATATTCCATTAGAATGACCAGCAGCTTAAAGTAAATGTTTACTTATAAACAATGTAAGCACTTTTGTTCTTACAGGTTGTGAATTCAACAAATGTGAATACTTCAGAGAATAGTGTGTGTATGAACAACACCCATCAAGATGCACCACATGTATGAAACAGACCTCCTCGTAAAGAACAAATTAGAAAATGTATACAAGACAAAGTTTCGGGACTTAGTTAACTTATTTGAAAGCTTGAGAATTTAACATTTTTAGGGTCACACATGCACACATAGGAGGCAGCTAGAGGGCTTAAATAATAGTAATACCATGCCAGACCAGGGGGGTGGCAAGCTGAACTACCTCTCTCTCCGTCTTCTGCAGACTATCCTTGGGAAATCCCAGTAGGTGCCGGCGCTTCCGATGACATCACTTCCGTCACCAGCGCAATTGATGTCACTTCCGGTTCCAGTGGCTACTGACGATGCCACTTCCAGCGCTCTGGATGATGTTCCTTCCGGTCCCAGCAACATCACTTCCGCTTCTGGTACAGAGGACATCACTTCCTATCATGACCATTATAGCCGCCATCTTATCCAACCTGAGTCAGTTCTGTTTTGGACTTCAACCTGAACACAACTCCTAAAAATTTACCTTTTGCAGCCAGGGCATAATATATTGGTGGCTGCCCCAAAACTTTGTGATGTACCTGTGTCATTCTTAACACATTAGTTACTTCATAAAAGAGTCATTTAATAAATATTCTTGTAAAAATAGAGTCATATTTAAAAATAAGAGCGATAATAGAATGCAATTGCATGCCTTGGTAGGCTATATTAAATACAACCTCTTTAAAGGCATTATACAGTTAAAAACTGAACACGCATAGATTTGCTGTAACTCAATAGCTTTCACAGATAGCAGAGACCAACTTAAATGATGTAAAAATGGCAGAAATTGACTTCCTATTGTTAATTGTTGGCAATGTAGGGTCTATAACTGACTGTAGTTCAAATTTGTTAAACATAACATTTATGAGAGTATTCAATAGGGAGTTATAATCTGCTTAAGCATCAGGATAAAATTGTTGGCTGCTTCGGGCCATGACATAGGACAGTTTTGCCAATAAATAATAGTGTTAGACAAACACTGAATCATTATAATATACAGATAATGGAGCCGTGATTTTGTTGTTATTATAATGTAAATACTGAGCACAAATTTCTTCACTTGTATGTTTACAGTGACGTTTATATAATTTAATTCCTCTTACACTCATTTCTAGGTAAGTGGAAGTTTAAGAAGATAGTTGGATAGATAACTTACTTTTTACTTTTTTTCCTCTCTACTTTTACCGTTCAAGCAGAAGAAAAAGTTAGCGTTTGTGCTAGGAGCTTGTGTGTGCTTCCCCAGGCATTGAACTAACTTGTATTAAGGATCTGTTTTGCTATGTGGAGCAGCTATCAAATGAGTAAAAGTCAAAAATACACAAAATGTATAAAATGAAGTGACGTCTCTCAAATTAAAGCTGAAATAGAAGACTAATTGAAGGTGCATCAAATATTTGTCTGTTCTACAATACAGGAATTTGCAAATTTAACCAAAGCTTTTCAAAGGGAGATTATGAAATTTCAAAACTTTGTACAGCATGCTCTTTTTGAGATAACTCAACAAAAACAGAACTGTCACAACAAATTTGTTTAAAGAATAAGTGTGTCAAATTTCAAATTTCTTAAAATCGCTGTTTAATTTACTAGAGTTTCTCAAACCCCATCGTAATTAAAGTAGCACGTTAAAGGCTTTATATTCAAGTGTTCCCTGACCCAGCCATTAATCGCTATGTGCTTCTTAAATTGGCTTTCTGTTATGCCGACAATTGCATAACACTGCATGCAGTGATCACCACACAGAATACATTACATTCACGATATTGCAGCTCTCTCTATACTTGGTATTATTTTTATGACGAAATGCATTAAAGCACGTATTAAACATGTGGGGGCATGGTGATGCAGCAGTAGCGATGAGCTGGCACTCTGTCCAGGGATTGTTTCTGCCACCTGCAAGATGCCTGCTGTGACATGTGCGACCCTGGATGGAATCATTTATTGTAGCAGTACCGTCTCTGTTAAATGTACCTACCCCCAATTCCTGTCCTTCCATTTTCTTTCTCCATGTAACCAATCATCACACAATAAGTGTCTCTAATAAATGTACAACCAGCTGTAAGCTTAGAATGGCAAGTCTTCAAAATTTCCAAGGAACATTGAAAAATCTTCATTATACACATTTAATTATTCTGTCCATCCATCCATCCAGGGTTGCATCAGTCCCAGCAAGCATCAGGGCAGGGACAATCCCAGGACGGGGTGCCAGCTCATCACTACCACTGCGCCACTGTGCACCCACATGTTTAATTATTAACTGTACATACATTATTTAAATGAAGTTAATAATTTATATGCAAAATGTAGTATACATACTTTAATGCATTTCATCACAGAAATTATATCAAGTATGCATCCTAGTATTCCAACAGCACACAGCTCCAAGAAGCAGCTTAGAAATCTAAAGTGACTTAGAAGCCAGTCATAATCATCTGTAAATACACGCTGTCTTCTAATTCTTACATTTATGATGTCTTCTAACAATGTGGTAGTTGGAATAGTTTGGCCATTCTGTGCACCATTATATTGTTACAGAATTATTACAACCTTAAATTTGTAATCAATATGCAATTAATTTTGGTGTATTTGATAAAGCCTGCATCATGGATGCGAATCTAAAAAAGAAAAGGAAGCCACACAGAAACTGTACCACTGCTTTGATGCTGGGTGCTGCCCGTTTGCAGAACCGAGCACAAATGTGTATATGCATGGTGTTAGGCTGCTGTGAAAATGTGCGTGACTTTATGTCAACATTAGTTTTTATATATCTCGAAGTGAACATGGAAACGGGCATACGCAACATTTTTGTGTGTACTCATCATTTATACATGAGGCCTAAGGCATTCTGTTCACTAAGGCTATATCCTCACTACTACATTATCATTAAAAAATGCGCATTTATCTATCCATCCACCCATCCATCCATTATTCAACCCACTATATCCTAACTACAGAGTCACGGGGGTCTGCTGTTGCCAATCCCAGCCAACACAGGGCGCAAGGCAGGAACAAACCCTGGGCAGGGCGCCAGTCCACCACAGGGCATTTATCTACACTGTTGCAAATTCTTTCACATCATTTACAAAAGTATCTCCACCCACTCTAAAACAACCAAAAATGCATATGGCATAGTCGTTCACCTACACCAGTGGAAACAGAAAAATGAAGCATCCTCGTTGAAGGAATGGGGACATCCCCAGCCACAAAATGTACTGAAAAACTGCAACGACTAGTAAATTATTTTCTTTTGCACATTCATGTATTTGGAACCACTGGAGGATGGCCACATTTTTCTGTTTGATACTATATCTTACATGCATGTGGCTGTTGTGATAAAGTGTTAATAATGCTCCATTGGTAAGGATGGTGAACAGTGGATGGATACCCTGGAGTTTTCATGTGATGTTAATGCAAAAAAAAAAAAGATTAATGCAAATAAATCAGAGCATTGTTATACAGAAGGCCAGATACTCAAATGGAGGCATGCTAATAGCTCGGTCTCAGAAAATCCTATAAAATTTGGGTGTGAAATTAATCGTTGGATTCTGGAGAAAAAGTGTGTTTATTTTTGTTTTGCCAGTTTTAGTCAAAGCCTTCACCTCAAGTAATAATTTGAAGACATTGTGAATGCTGCCAACAGACACCTATGTCTTTCTCTGACTTTGATGGCGTACCCCTCTCTGGTGATGTAATTTTTACAACATACACTTGAATTAGAGCTGAAAAGTTGGCAAAAAGAAATATTTATCAACAAATACTTGAATTAATTTAGCCATTTCCTCATGTATAAGTTTAAGTAATTAAGAAGTTATTTCTCTGTTATTTGTTCTTTTATTATTTTGTAGTGGTTTAACATAAACAAATGTTTTTTTTCTTTTACTTCAGCAGCCACCAAAACAACACACACACATACAGAAAAATGCTAAAACGTGTCAGGGCTAAACTTTGTTTAGCTATTCTGTACAGCAGCAAAACTGCCAAATTCAACTTGAGAACTTTAGTACATGGAGTGAAACCAAAAAGAATAAATGATGGCCCCTTCAGTTTCTCTAAGATAATCACAAGAGAATGTTAATCCCATTTCAAAATGTTTCTCATTGCTGCTTTGTTTCTAATTAACTTCACACAGAAATATATCATACTAACAATGTTTATAGATTCAATATGCCATACATTGCATCTGACTTCTATTTTATGTCATGTAGTCCTTGTATTTTTATTTTCATGCTTTACATCACATTATTTTTAACATTTTGAAACATACTACCTTACTTCAGTGACTGAACAGAGGTTAACAAGATAAGTTCAAAACAGAAATGACATAGATAACATTCAAAGATATTAGATTACATACACTGTGTATATATACACTTCTCGATTAAGAAGCATTAGGTATTGTGTTTATGATGCATAAAAAATTAAACAACATTAGCTGGAAAGATCCCGAGAAGCCCAGCATTAAGAGTAAAAATATACTTGACCAAAGTTTTATTATAGTGCACAGTTTTGATAGGTTTCAAAGTTGACTAAGCAGTGTTGCCTACATGTTCGCAAGGTCAAATTCTACTACAGGGTCCTTTTGTAAGCCTGAGAAAGTGATATTACTATGCCCATAACCTTTCTCTTCAAAGCTTCATTTGGGTTGCTATTTTCTGGGGTGATAACCTTGGATAGATGTTTATTATATTAATTAGACTGCAGCTACCTAATTGGTAAAGACAGCAAAATGTGAAGAGGATATAACCATTGCTAGACACTCAAACACTGGTCTGCATTTCTTGATGCCTTCATTTAGTGCAGGGGTGTAAAACTTGGATCTTGGAGAGTCTTAGTGACTATAAGTTTTCTTGCCAGCTATATTTAATTATTCTTATTTCATTATAAGAAATATTGACATCCTGAGTTTCACAAAATTTATGAATGCTAGCCTGAGAAAACTGAAAATCAACAGTTTGGGAAATTACTGGTGTGGCAGTATTAAAACAGTAACAAGGCACTGAATTACCGTATATACTCGTGTATAAGTCAGGTCTTGAAACCTGAAAAATCGTTCATAACATCAGACCCAGACTTACACGCCCATTCAAAAATACGACCCTTAAATTTTTTTTTTGAACATCTTCTTGCTTCCTTCAATGTCACACCAGTTTCTCAGACACATTGAATTTTTTTGTAGAAGCACAGTTACCAATTTATTTCACCACTTCAACGACTTTTAATTTAAAACCACCTTCATATTTTCTTTTGATTGAACGATCCACCGTAGATAAGGGATGCTCTTACAATAAAGGTGTATGAGGATGCGAGATACAAAAAACACAAAACAGTGCAAACGCCGCTTCAGAATAGTGCGGGTATTACTGTGTGGTCTTGTAGGCACAATACATAGAAAAAAAGGCAGTGTGCTCCGTGGTTACTGTCGCAGGTGGGCATTAGCATATCATAATCTCTTGGACCAATAGCGTGAATTTTCTGCATTCAACTTATATGACTGACATTATATAATACCGGAAATTATACGGTAAAATCCAGCCCTGTTATATTTGCGGGAGAACTTAAAACGGGAGTATATACGGTAAATATCAAGTTTCATTATCTGCAAGAGTTAGCATCTACTTAAGAAACTGAATTGAGTGAAAATGATGATCCTCCAGGAACTAAGTGTGAGACCCCTAAGTCATGTGGTCATCTGCTGGTTTGCTTTGCAGCTCATTGCTGTTTGGCTGATGGTTAAAGTAAAAAGACGCACCCTGATTTAGATGTTTTCCTGAAGACGTCTTGTTACTTTATGAAGTTTTCCCTTTAAGGTGAAACAGTGTCATTTGACGTTGTTCTGTAAGTAAAGAAGGGAGGTGTATAAGCTGTCACTTCGAGTTAGCTAGGGCCTACTGTAAGCCCAGTGGAACATATTTGAGAATACCAATTTTGACACCTTGCTTCTTGCAATCATTCATTTCTTGTGTTTTCTTTAATAAAAACATTTTATACCAGTTTACACATATTTGGCATAGTGAACAGATTACAGCAGTACTTGGAGGTATTTCAGCTAAAATATATGTGTATATCAATATTAAATACATTTTGTTTTATACACTTTTAAGAGTTATTACCTTTGCAAAACATATTGTACTTCATTTTAAGCCAAACTGAATATAAAATAAATATTTTAGCCCTAAAATTAATACATAACTGAATGACAAATCACAAGAAACAATAATGGTGAATTATTTATCTTTTCACAGTCCAGCATATGTTACAGCTCTCACTTTCATAGACTGAATGCACAATGTTTAATCAGGATAACAACTTGCAGACTATCACTATTTTAATTGCTTCTCAAAGCTTGTTTAAACACCCCAAGATGTGTTTTAGCCTCCACTTCATTTTATTGCATGTAAGGCATAGGCGCATCATAAAAGTGGTATACTTACTTGAAAATACACAAGTGACTAAATAAAGCAATGACTAACCATGTATGAGTACAGCATATAGAAACTGCTTATCCCATTAGGTAAATGGAATACTGGACCTAAAGAAAACACTTATTCATAATTAATATAAAAAGTGGAAAGACTTTATTTTTTTACAAATGTATTAGCCCCTTGAATTTAACAATAGCATTTGTAAGAACACAAGGACTTGAAAATCAGCTCATGTAGTGTACAATAACTGTTTCTCTTTCACAAAGAACTATACACACTTATGTATAAAACTATATATAGATGGTATATTGTAATTTGCTACTTATTCGTAAAAAAGAGCACAATTTTTTTGAACCTTTGCTTTTCATCACTACCAACACTTTATAAAACACCCCCAAAATCAGTAAGCTCCTCCAAGTTTGCTTCACTTTTATAACGTGGTAAACATGGTTTAACTGTTTTGATGTGGTTAAAGTTTATTTTTTTTTTCCATTTTATTTTTAAAGTTTTAAAGCCAAGTGAATTAAGGGTACGTTTTTGAAAACCACTGATAATAAAATGAACCAATGCATATGAACATTCTTTTATCTCTTAATAAGGCTTTTGAGTAATTAAAAACTAATTTATATCATGGTAAAGAGAGCTAGGCAGTGATACGCGTACATGAAAAGAGCCATAAAAAAGGAATTGAAAACTAAAATGTTTGCATGTGAATGAAATAGAGCTTAATGACTCAGTACTGAAAAAATAGGATAGCATGGTTTCATGTGTTTGGGAATGAAAGACAATGGGCCCACCCAGTGGTGGAGCTTGGAGCACTTACGGCAATAAACAGTCTATAATGCAAGATTCATGGTGTTATATATTTATATCTTGTAAGAAATTTCCACATTAGAAAAGCTTTGCCTAAACATTAAAACCCAGCAATACAACTACCAGGATATGCTCTAGACAGAAAATAACTGTAGCTAAAGCGCAATTGTTTCAGTGTGAAAGGAAGCTATTATGTGAAAGCTGCTGCTTGATGAAAGAATAGGACATTTTAAGAAGAGAGAGTTGGATAGAATGCAAAATTACCTTTGCTTTTACTAAACTGAGAATCCAAATGATTTTATGTATAAGTCAGCACTAATACATAATGTATAACTTAAAAAATGCAAAAATGATACTGATTGCTCTCTAAGTGACTGACTCTGCATATCCTTCTGGACATCTGTCACCCAGAATAAAGAACACTGCAGCTCATGACTGATGTGCGGTGCTTTGGCTCCATTTGCCCTTTGTGTGGTTTACCCAGTATAGCCCGAATAGTTTAAAATTTCACTTTACATATATGTTATCTGTTTCAAAGTAACTTCCTCCATAAGCTACATACATACAATGTATATGCTTTTCAGATCTAGAAGGATCCAATGACATCATTTCGGTAGGTGTACTTGGGTAACTGCCATTTTCTTGAGGATGTCTTCAACTGACTGAGAATGGGGAAGTCTCCTCAAAACCTTCAATTTTTGGAAAATACAAAAGTCTCAAAATCAAGACTAGCTGTCCAATGTTTTGTAGCAGTTTTATTGAACTTTAAAATGAATTGGATGTTTATATTTACATGTTTTATATTTACTCATTGCTTAATTTCTATTAAAACAACCATGATGATGTCATGAAAAAAAAAGTTTATGAAATCAACCATATTAATAGACACTACCAAAGCATGGGAATGCAAGGTTTAGCAGATAACTGGAGAAATGTTTAGTTGTAAACATGCTTTGGTGGTCAGTGGTCAAGATCAGCTCAAAGTATAAGCAGGCTGTCTCATGAGCACCTTCTAGTCACTTTCTGTCCCAAGACATGAAGACAATTCTGATGCCAATGCTAATTTTGTATCAAAAATCTCAAATCCTAATCCTTTATATTCATTACTTACCTGAAAAGTTTTAGTTTTAAGTTCAGGACACCCTTTACAGTCCTATGTATTTGTGCTTGTCTGCCTTTCATTAAGAAATGAGAGAAGAACACGAGACTGCGTTCTGCACCATGCAACTAGCTAGCCGTTTGCTCACAATTGACAAACCAGTGTGAGCACTGTTCTTGTGGGGTCTGCCTTGCTCCAAACTTACAGTATATGTTGCTGTAATTTGAGGCCTTTTGACAGCCATAGTAAGTTCTCATTTTGAGATGTGAATAAATATTTACTCTGGGAAAATATTACACATGGTAATCTAGATAACAGTGAATTACTTTTGACATTTTACTCCTCGGCTCTAACTGAATTGAACTTTTTTATTGCCAGCCAATGCCGATGGCAAAATTTCTCATGATGTTACATTCATACACATAACAAAAGTAAATATAATTAACAGCACACTACGCAGTACATTATATCATCCTAACAGTATGCACAGGCACAGATAATAATAACATATTTCACAAAAACACAAATATATAAAACAATTTGACAATGCAGAATTGCACTCATGCCCAGTAATATATCATGTAAGCCTATATATAATAAATATAATTCTCAGATCAAGAATACACAGACTGTTTTTAACCAGAGTGACTACAACAGGAAACCTACTGTACTCTTTATGGATCTAGTAGTTCTTGCTTTTAGTGGTTGGTAATGTTTCCATGAAACTGATGGCTGCATGGGTGAGTGTAATCTTTGATTGCATTTCCAGCACATTATTCTGTCCCCTTGATATTTATATCTTAGCCATTTACCTATATATACCCCCAACCGTGTCCAGTTTCAGACCCATAATCATTTCTGCTGACTGAATGACACACTGCAGTTTATACTTTGAATGGGCATATGTACTGAAGTACCACACAGTTATGGAGAAGATAAAGAAGATTTCAGTAATAGTTTGATAAAACTGAACCAGCACTGAACAGAACAGACTAGGAAGAACCTAATTCTGAGAGTACAAATATACCAATAAGATTAATCTATTTGAATTTTTCAGATAAAGTAGTCATTCACAGACCCAAGGTCATAGGTAGAAATTACAAAAATTAGAAGTAAAGATAAATCCAGGAGCACACAAATACATGTGGCAAAAAAGAACAAACACTTAAGTTATGTAAACTGAAAACTGGATGTAATGACTTTCAAGAAGTGCCTGGATGAGATATTAAAACATCTTACCTATTAAAGGGAAGTTCGTCCTTTGGGACTCATTAGACTATTAAAACATCTTGGCCTTTGCCGGCACCCAAAATCTTTTAAATTTATTAACTGGCTTTTTAAATTTTTTGTACTTTTCATTTAAAATAAACATTTTAAATGGCCCAAAATGTAAACTATAAGAACAAATACTTAAATGCCTAAAAAGGCCTATTTCAAGTTAGTTACTTTTTCAAGTGTTAGTCCACCACATTTTCCTCAGCTGTCTTTTATATTACAAAAATATTGTTGCTCCTAGATACCAAATGTAAATTGAAAATATGAACATTTAATGTAACTAAAGAACAAAAAAGTATAATTCCTATTGCACAATGGATTTTTATAAAATGCAAGTTGGGTTTTGATTCTGAATGTGTTTTTATGGGGAGAGATGAGTAGTTTAACTTTATTTACATTTAGCAATTTGTCCAAGGCATGTGTATAAAAACTATTTGGTTTATTGTCACTGGACCCGAGAAATGCTGAAACGAGCCATTGTATCAAACAGGATGACTGACCTGTTCTAGCAAGTAAACAACACTGATGAACAAAGGATCTCCTTTTTGCCTTAAAGATGTTGCTGTATGCTCTTTTATATTGCTTCATCTACACACTCCTCTCTCCTCTGGGACTCAAGTTCAAGTTCACTATGTTTTTTTATGGAATCACCACAGTCCATCCCAGATTGCACACTTTGCAGGGCAGTAACCTGAAACATCTCGATAACAAAGGCCCTAAGAAGCAGCTCCTTACAGTAGGAGCTAATAGCAGGACGCCCATCCCAGTGTTTTCAGGGACTGCTTGTAAGCACTCTAAGGCGGACCACTTCCTGGTGATGTCGGCTGAGCTCTATCTTAATGAATCACCTGTGACAGTGCGGGTTGGCTCCACAATATCAGGTCTTTCTGGGGAGCCTCTTGAACTCGCTACTGCCAATAACGTACCCGAGGGATGAGCCGGCAGAGGAGGAAACAACATACAAAGAAAGAGGTAGGGTTGAAAGTGATCCTGTGCTTTTATTTAAAACTCCAAAACAGTGTTCAAAAGTGTAGTGAAAGTCAGTGAAGTTAAAATCCAGAATAAAACGAGAAGAAAGCCAACCACACAGTCATCAGGGTATTGTTCCATCTGACAAGCCCAGCACAACTCCCACTTCTTCTCCCCAGCTCTCCCATTGCTCATTAAGCCAACGGAGACAAAAGCTGTCATGGTCCTCTCCAACCCAACCCCCATCTTGGCTGCCTCAAGCGGTGTTGGCCTGACCCTTCGGGGTCGGTTGCACTCCCGCCTTCCTTCTCACTTACCTGGGGTGTCTAGGATCCCTCGGGAGGACTCTACCATGCTCACCACCACTCCTCTACAAATATTCATTGGGAAGAGCCACCCTTAGAATTCAGATCCTTCGGTCCTATGTGGGACCAATGACCGTGCTTCCTTACCACACTAGCTGGCTGGCTCATCCTGCCACTCCACCCAATGCTGGTCTCAAGGCTTTCTTTTTGTTCTCTCATTCTTCTTTCTCACTCTTTTCTCTCTCTCCCTTCTGTTTACATGCAGGATCCTTTAACCTTTGCTGCCTAATTGGGTACAGGTGCAAGGAGTTGCTCCCTCCGTGGCATCACCTGTGCCTGACTGACTGATCTGGCCAACTCTGCATGCAAATGTGAGAATTGTTTAATTAATACTGTTGTGGTGTGAACTTTTGCATGCAAGTTGAGTAATATTTTGTATTTATTTGTAACTTAGGCAAAGCAATGTAATATTAGTATTTCATTAATAAGAAGCATTCATGTTTACCCCCTAGGACTAAGTCAGGATAGTGAATTTTACAACAGGGTCGAGAGAAGTGCCTCCAACAAGTTTGGAAAATGTTTTTCTGCAGGATTCTCTCAATCAACCCCCACAGGAAAGCCAGACTGCTTAACTGACAAGCTTCAAGGGGTAGGTGTGAAGGTATTCTATGCCCCATTGGTCTGAAGTATGGCTGTTTATAGTTGGCTTGTACCAAAAGCTTTTAATCACTATGATGCTCTATTGGCTGTAGGGTTTGGACAGAAAATCTATAACTTTGCTTTCGTTTAACCCCCTACCGACCAAGTGATGAAGGATCATCTCACACACCATGAACTGAAAAGGACAACACAATGAAGAACACTGCTCAGCAGCCATATTGAGACGGGCAAGAGGCCTGTTCTGAAGAAAGCTGACCAAAAATGAGGACTTAACTAGAGACATTTTAAGTAACAAACAAGTCTGTGTGCTGCCTGAAACTACACATCACCGTTTATCATGTTGTATGCTTGCTAATATTCCAATCTACTTTGCATATTGTTATTATTTATGAATATTATCAATAATACATTATTTAAAGTGTAACTTAACTCCTGCTTGTCTTTTACTATACCTAATTGATTGAGCTTATAGATGTAGATGGGAAGGTGAGGAGAAGTTATATGGTGCAATACCTTATAAACAGTAGTAAGTCTGTGAGATATGAGATAATCTGACAAAGGCTACATAGTAATAATGCAAAAGGGGAAAGTAGAGTAATATATTACTCTACCAAGACAAAACAAATACAATTCTTTCTTTAAAATTGGCCACTATTTACTAAGCTGCTGACCCGCTATACCACACCATCACCTTTTTGCACAGCATCACCACTACCCATTCACAGTGCAAATCCTACTGACTTCACCAAGTGTTTTGTCATGGAATCACACCACAATCTATTCCTGGTTGTAAATTCTGCACGGTAACTGCCGGTGGGTGGCCAGCCGTGAAGCCGTTATGTCTGAATTACAAAGGACTTCAGAAGCTGCTCTTTACAGATTTAGCTAATGGGACATCTCACAAGCCTCTGTGGGCAGGGACTGCCTGTAAGCACCGCAAGATGGAGTGCTTCCTGGTGACATCAGCTTTCTCTTTCTCACTCAGTCCCCACTTGTTTGCACAGCACTGCCACTACAACTAACATGAGTATGAAAGAAGATCTTACTTGCATGTCTCGTACAAACTACATTTACGTCTTTGGCTGATGTCTTTATCCAAGGAGACTTACAACATTTAGACTAGTGACAGTAATATAGCAGGTTGGAAAAAGCAGAAGATAATAAACACAACACCCAACAGTAAATGAAACATGAGTTAATATAAGAAAAAAAGGAACAGAACAATTGAATTTGCAGAGGTAGAGAAATGTTAGTGTAGCCCAGAAAGCAATTCTTCAGTGTGGGTTGGAAACATCACTGCTATACGTTTGTAACTAGTCTGTGCCTCAGCTCTGTTATGTCATCATATAATAACTGTAACAACAGAAGGCGTCTGCTGTACACTGTCACTTACATATATGCCCATGAAACTGTTTTTTACAGCCACTGAGATCTGGATCTCATAATGTCTAACACTCCTTTACTCGGGACAAAAACGAAAACACAGATGAATCCAAAAGTCTTAATAGAAAATAATTCAAGAGAAGAAGAAAACATGAAAAGTTTACAATTTAAAGTACAAACTTTTTGGCAATAGGAGTAACCAAAACTCACCAATATAAACGAGTTGTTCCATGTGGCTTCAAGCACACAGCACACAAATATTCTTTGGGGGAGTAGACCCAAAAGATTTGGACTGGGCAGAGTAGAGTAGCACAACAGATACATAATTATTTCCCAGACACAGTTGTTAGTGACACATCAATTCTCAATGATGCATATGAGATCACTGAACAATGCAGAGGCTTACAAGGGATTTGAAAAACACATTTAGAAATTAATCAGAAGCAGATGTTTCCAAGTGCTAAAATTGATACATCAGTCACAGGAGACAGTAGGATCAGAAAATAACACCCAAGCCCTTGTTTCAATCTGTTGCTTAACAGTTTAATTAAATATAATTGCGGTTGCTCACAATAACTTTGATTTCAGAAGAACTCCAAAGGATTTTAAGGGTAATAAAATAGCACCAGATTTTACTTTTAAGCCAACTGGCAAGTATAAATAATATTTTATGCATGGGTCATGTATTAAAGGTGGCACTGATAATATGCCACTGTGCATTAGGGAAAAGTTTCTGAAATTTAAACACTGCTGCAGAGAAAGAAAGAAGCTGCTACAGTGGTGAAATACTGTCATATTAAAAAGAAACATGCCAGCTAAAACATTCCTCCTTTGGAAAACTGAACAGCTTTTGCATTTCCATATGAGAAAGTTATTTGCATAAACAGCCTCTTATAAGAATGTAAACCATATCTCCATATCTAAAAAATTAACAAAGTAGAATTCTGCTCAGCTCACAAATTGGAGGCTTCAGTATTTAAAGAGGCAACTTTCAAGGAACTTTTTGTGTAATAACAGTTAATGTCTCTCATAAATATCATAACCTACTGATTCTGCGCAGGCTCTATCCTGGCAACACATAAAAACTCTTTTTTATGGCTATTTGTTAAAGACATTGTAGTCTAATAAAGCCAGATGCCTTAAAACAATATTTAAAACTGACATGGGTTTAAGAATTATATGAAAAGTATTTTGGGAACAATTAAAAAACACAAAATATACAGTATTAACTTCTCAATCTCCCATAACCTGATGCAGAATAGTCATGGATGGATGACCTACTGGTTAGCTGGTTTGATGTACCCCATTCTCTCCAAAAGGCCAAAAAATTTGAATTTTACTTTCTTGCTTCTTAATGTTATATCCTGAATTTCAGTTTGAAACATAGTTTTAATATTTAAGATTGACTCTGAAAAGATAATTTTACAATCATTCCCCTGTGCTTTAAAACCATTAATTACGTTTACTACTGTATAAGAAAAATTAGCAGATGGATTTGAAGGTTTCTTCACACACTTTTTCAGTAAATGCAAAGTACAATTCATGAATTCTTTTAAAAATGGTTCCTTATTTCGCTGTTTTTAAGATAATTTTCAGTTTCATTTAAAATTGAGCTATGATTGATTCTTGCTTCTTTCTGGTAAGCACATGTGAGAATTCTAGCATGGATATGTCTTTCCATTAATCTAACCTTTTTCTAATCTACTACTTCTGTTCAGAGTCACAAAAACTAAGGAGCTGAAAGATGGACGCCAACCCTTGATGAGGTATCACTCCCTCACTGGTTCTATTCATATACGAACACGCTCACTCATCTTTTGCTGAAATATCATTAATACTATTAGAAAGCTCAGCATACAAGATAAACTGGAAAGACACATTCCCATAATACTGTGTGTTTGAATTGAAGATCTGCCTTTCCCCCCTTTGACTGGTCAAATGTATTAATATTATTTCAGCAAAAAATGAATACATTTTTTATGTTTAAGCATTTGAATGGATAAAGGACGTGTGGATTAATCAGAATTAGTTATGAAAGGATTTTTTTCCTTCTTCCATGGGCACTTTTTGCCATTGTCCAGAATTTTTTGTTATTGTTATTTTTGTTATTGGTTCCCATTGTCACGCACGTGTGAGAAGGAGGATGTTGTATGGACCAAGCGAAGATAATTCCATTCCAGGCCAGGGGGTGGCGGGGTGCACTAAACCTTCTCCTGTTACCTCTACAGACCAGCCACGGGAAAACCTGTCTGACTCAACACATCAGACGCCATTTCCGGTTCCAGTGCCCAGGATGATGGCACTTATGGTTCCGGCGTCCAAGACATCACCTCTGGTTCCAACACACAGGATGATGTCACTTCTGGTCCCGGTGCCTAGACTAACGTCAGAAGAGTGTCACTTCCGGCCCCCATACATCACTTCCGGTTTAGTCATATAAAACCGCCATATTTCCAAACCTTCTGCAGTTCATGTCTGGACTCCAACCAAGACACTTACCTCAAAAAACAACCAATTGCAGCCAGAGATAATATACGGGTGGCTGCCTCAAACCTTTTAAAGTGTGTCGAGTCTGATTTTTTCACACCGTTTACTCACAATGTTTGTCATGTACTTTCCTCCAAGTTTAATTTTTTTCTCAGCCACCATTACAAACTACATGGGGTAAGTAACATATCTCTCTATTATATAAAAAAACTTGGGACAAGATGAGACCTGTTCAGGGAGATTAGACATGACTTTCTCAGAAAGATACTTTCACATCTCGCGAGACTAGACTTCGTGCCAAGAGATTTAACCACACCCTGGGTCGGAAAAAGACAAAGAGTAGATGACAAAGTAGAATGTCGTAAAGAATTAAAAAACGTTGGCGTGATACACATGCAGAGCAGGTTAGAGATAATGGAATTAGGAAAATTAGAAAGTATGAAAAAAATTATAGTAAAGATCGCATTAGCACAAACAAACAGGAAATATTACTCGGTGAAATAACGGAACAGTGAAAAGAGATTGAATAGTGTTTGAGGATGTCTGGGGTAGAAGAGAGACAAGGCAGTGAGACAAAAGGACAGCTGCTGTACAGGCTTTTAAACGTTTGAAGTGCCACACGAGATGCAGATCACGATTCATGGCGGAGGCAGCAGCAGCAAGCCAGCAGCTGATCGAGCAAAGAAAAAAAATGTTTTTATTTTCCATTGTATCACCTTTTAAGAGGGGTTTAAGAGGAGTGACCGCGTCTCCTTGGGGTGCATTCAGCCCCCCTCTTCACAACGGTGCATAGCGCAAGCGAGAGCGAAGCGAGAAGGGGATGAATCTCCCATTCCAATTTTAGCATATGACAAGTTTCTAGCCCTATCTTTTATAGTGGAAATTAGAATTCTCACTGGTGGGTAATTACTAATTTAAAGTTTCATTATAGTATCATAATAATTCTTTTTCACTACTCAAAGTGCTCAGCAATTGCAGGTTAAGGGCCTTGCTCAAGGGCCCAACAGAGCAGGGTCCCTTTTGGCATTTACGGGATTCGAACCGGCAACCTTCTGAAAGCCAGTGCAGATCCCTAGCCTCAGAGCCAGTGCTTGCAATGAAGATGTGTGCGCATCGGGACTGGGATCCTATGGGACTCGGGGCCTCTCAAGTGGGTAACAGTTGGCAGTCAGCATTCAGAAATGTAGGATTACAAACTGTCTGCATTATGCAATAAAACCCCAGTAGGGTGTTATTTCTTTAAATAGGACCAAAAATATTACGTTATAAAAAGTACTGGTTACAAATGAAAACAAATTGTTGCTATTTTTAAAATGGTATCTCTGAATGGCAGATATTCAAAGCATATTGTAAAAAGGAAGCAGAAAGATGTGCAAAGGACAATCAAAACCTGACAGTATAGCACAAATACAAAAGACAGGAAAGTCAAACATTTGGAGCAGGCTTTCACTGGTTTTAGATTGAGAATGAAAGGGCTCAGCTATCTGAGCTGCCATTAAAGTTCACTGACCAAACCTAATTATGTTTCAGAGATAAGCAAGATGTGTTCCCTACTAGCAATCAACCATAAAAAATGTGTTTAACCAGTGAGTGAAGACATCCATTTGATTTTGCAACTGATAAATGCTTTGTACAGGTTGATACTGTGTTGGCACAGCAGATGTGATATCCACGCAGAGTAATAACTCTGTCCACAGTAAGAGCCCTAATACACCTGTAAATACAATGTGCACCAACATATAGGTTTATTTATTTATTTATTTTTATTTAAATTCCCAGCAGCTCTGAAATGCAGATAATATCATGTAAGACAGACTGTGCTGGAGTGGTGGTTAAGTAAGAATCTTGCAACCTCCAACTCTACCAAAAAATATCTGACTCAACAGCTTAATTTCCACAGCACTTCACAAATCAGACGGTGAAGTTGCATCTAAATAAAGTTTTTTTAATTACTTGACTATAATAGGTTTGTGTTATTAATAGGTTTTGACTCAGTTTTTCAGTGTCATGCTTTCCTTCTGTTTTGCATTCTAGCTTTGAGCACACCCTCATTCTGGTCCTTTTTCTTTGTATATGATCACAAACAATATTTAACATTTTTCATTATCTCCATAATTCAGTACCACAGACACTTTTAGGGTGTTTCATTTTCGTTATCAGTTAAAAAACAACCTTCCATTGAAAGCTGTTTTTACCTTAGCAGCTGTCAAATAAGCGTCTTTTTCCATTTTTCAAGCCCTACAGCTGAGAGCTCATTATTTAAACCAATGAGTTTACATTTAGAAAATGAGCAGCTGTAAAATAAAAATGTATCAGAGGTATGAAAAAATAAGTTTATAAAAAATCTTTACAGCAATATTATACCCAAAAATGATACCAAAAGCTGTTGCAAAACACTGCAAGAAAGTAGAGAAACTCAAAAAAACACAAAACACAATGATGCTGTGGTAGTGTGACAAAATAATACATATTTTTAAATGCTACAAATTGCAAAGAAACCTAAAAACTAAAAAGAATGGAATTCTGTATATGAAAAAAAAAATTAAATCCTGACAATAATAAAAACAACACGAGTCACAGGTTTTAGTAAACGTCTACTGTATCACTTCTTTTAGTAAAAGTAATAATATTACATAGTACTAGACATACTAAAATACTGGAGTCCTTTACATCTGATAAAACACAGCACTTTTTGAGTTTGGTTTGTCCAAGCAGGACTCGGTGGGTAGCAGTTTTATTTTGGCTTGGTTGCTTTATGTTGGGATGTTCTCGTCATGTCTGTGTGAGCTCTGTTTTGGCAGAATACTGTTGACATGAATGGTAACCACAATGGCCACTACCTGAGTAGCTGAGTTATGATCACAGAACTCATAACGAATGTAAGTGGTGAATATTACAGATTTATTTTTGATTGAATTCTGTTTCACTAAAAACAAGTCTGAGATCCCACATCCTTAGTGTATTTTTGGTTGTGCTGGTAAAAGAAACGTTATTGAAACCCTACTGAATCATACTTGATACAGAAAAGAACAATCTTATTAAACTGAACTTCATTTATTTTAGTACTTTGAAGGGCCCAGCTACAAGTAATCTGAACTTTATTAGGGAAAACAGTGTAAAGCAGGAAAAATTTCATTTAATTTTAAGAATCCTAATTCCCACACTTGTAGGCTTAATAAAAATAATGTACAGCCTTTTATCTGCAGATGTTGACTTTGTGGGAGCTGCAACAACTGGCAAAATGTGTTCAAGTAGTAAAACTGAAAGCAATGTTTTTTACTAAAAGCGCGTATGGTTATGGAAGTGAAAGTTAACGGGTTTGCTCTTTATGAACTCCCACCCATCATTCTTTTAGAGAGGTTTTTTGGACAGAATGAAGCTTCTTTTGGGGAAAATGCTTCACAATTTTTCAATTAATCATATATTTAGATGCTTTGAAGGAGGAAAAATACTCATCTATCGTAATTCTGGCTCACTTATTCCAATGGAGCTGAGCCATATGCGAGTATGAAATATTTTAATGTAAAGCACTAATAAAAGGAAAAATATAGAAAACACTTAATCGTTTTTTACATTATCTGAACTGTCTAATCAAAATCTGGCTGCCCAAACAAACTGTAATTGCCTTCACTAAACTATTGGCACGTAGACTTGTCTTGCTCAGCTGGAGGAATCCTAACTCTCCTCTTCTAAGTCAGTGGGTAACTGATCTTATATACTATTTGAAACTGGAAAAAATCAAATGCAAAATGTTTTCAAAACCTGGCAGCATCTAATCAATAACATTTTAGAATAAGCATTTAAATTGAGGAAGCAGGTTCTCTCCCCCTTTTACTCCATTTATCTCTATTCATTTATTATTTTATCTATTCATTTGTCTTTACTAGCATAAAGTTTTACACTGCTGGCCTAGCTCTCTTTCTCAGGGGTTGGGGGTTAATTTGTTTCAAACCTTTTTCTTTTTGTAAAACTCGATTTATGTGTATGGAGTGTTATTTGTGTGAACGCTGGCCCAGACACAGGCAGACGGACAACATAGTTTCACCACACACCCTTTATTATATACAATATTTACAGTTTTTGTGCACTACCAACCCCAGTGCCTCCTGCACCGATCCCCCAAAGTCCAGGCCACACAGTCCTTTTGTCTTTCTCTCCTGGCCGCCTCCTGTCCTCTCGCCAGCTCCGTCTTCCTTCCTCCCGACTCTCGCCCCGACTGCTGGGAGGCGGCCCCTTTAATGGGAACCCGGATGGGCTCCAGCTGCTTCCCGGCACTCCTCCGCAGACACGCCCTTGTATGGCGGAAGTGCCAGCTGCGCACCCGGAAGCCATCTGGGTGTCCCCTGTCGTCTTCCCCCCAGCACTTCCTGGTGTGGTGGAAGTGCTGGGCTCCAGGGCTGTTTAGGCAGCGGGGTACCGCCTGGCGGTGGCCACGGGCCCCTACAGGGCTGGGCTTCCATGCCCCCTACCCGAGGCCACCAACATAACCAGGGCAGACACCCCCTCGTGGTCTGGTGGAGGTACAGGCCCTCCTCCGGTCCTCCTGGGCGTCCTGGCCAGGCTCCTGCCTCGGCCGGATGTGGCAGATGATGGTCTGGAAGTGGGGCGCCGCCTGGCGGTGGCCACGGGCCCCTACAGGGCTGGGCTTTCAAGCCCCCTACCCGAGGCCACCAGCGTAACCAGGACGGACGCCCCCTCGTGGTCTGGAATAGGTACAAGCCCTCCTCTGGTCCTCCTGAGCGTCCCGGCCGAGGCCACATTTGATTTTAAAATATTCAATAAAATTAAAATATAAACAAAAAAAAAGAAAAAATCTGCCTGCCCCAGCCTCATCGAGCACAAAACAGGAACAAACCCATAATCATAGGACAAAACAAAGCACGTATCCATCCATCCCTCCCTCCCTTCATTATCCAACCTGCTATATCCTAACTACTGGGTCATGGGGGCCTGCTGGAGCCAATCTCAGCCAACACAGGGCGCAAGGCAGGAACCAATCCCGGGCAGGGTGCCAACCCACCGCAGGACACACACAAACACACCCAGACACCAAGCACACACACACTAGGGCCAATTTAGAATCGCCAATGCACCTAACCTGCATGTCGTTGGACTGTGGGAGGAAACCCACGCAGACACGGGGAGAACATGCAAACTCCACGCAGGGAGGACCCAGGAAGCGAACCCGGGTGACTAAACTGCGAGGCAGCAGCGCTACCCACTGCGCCACCCTACTTATGAATCACAATTAGATTTCACTGGGCCTCTTACTTTCTCTTTTGCTGACATATTTAGCACTCACAGAATTTGTAGTTTCAATCATACAGACAGTTTTGTCCAAAAATCATAATTGCATGCAAATGTTAATACTAAATCATAAGCCTTGTGTTGAAGTATTCCATAAGCAGTAGAAGGTGAGATACATCACAAGTATAACCATAAATAAAGCAAAAAATTAAATGTACAAGGTCTGCTGACAGACCTTAAGAAAATACATCACAACAACACAATAATCCATGGCTCAATTCTGAAAACTCTAATATCGGGTTCAGGATTACAATGGGCCAAAATATCAAGCAGCAATGGGCGCAAGGCAGGAATTCCAAGTGCATTAGGCTATTGCATGGCATACTCAGACACACACACATTTACACATTTCAAACCAAGTTAGTGTTGACAGTTAATTCAAAGTCTTCACCTTCAGGATGTGGGAAAAATCCACATAGACACGGGAATTATGTGAAACTCTCCATGGACTGTGACCAAACCAAGTCTCCTTAGAACTTCTTTAGCTTACAACAGTCACATTAATAAATAAATGATTCACTGCTTCAATATTAAATTGGCCTGGGTATTTCAGGAAGGCATTTTATTTTATGTTCCTCTTCTAAAATTTGAATTTCATTGTACATTTTATGAAACATAATTATTATTTGACACAAAAATGATATTTCAGGTTCTTTAAAGAATATTCATGAAATGGAAAATGGATGCTTGGGAAATATTTTTAAGCTGCTAAAGAGTTAACAGCAAGCGCATGCTTCAATCAATAAATATTTTGTTTACACAATGCTAGTTGCTCAACATCAGTTTTTAATTACTGCTAGCAAAAGCATCTCAAAAGAAACTATAACAATTAACTTTAACAGAAAAAGCCTTCAAAGCCTACAAATGCCAAAATATACATACAATGTACTATACGTGCATAAACAAACAATCCTTTAAATATTAACGCCATAGCAGGCAAGCTTGTAATTGTATGTACATATCCACGTTCTGCAGTTTATCTCAAAGAGCCTCTCACCAGTCACGGAAGACTTCCTGCTGCATTGATGTAACTGCTACCAGCTGGAACATATGTGCTTCACACAGTGTTAAATCTGTAAATGTACCATGAACAACAAATTATGTGTGCTGTTAGGGTATAGAATGGACCCTTTAAAGCAAGGACTTGGTTTATTTGACTATAGTCAATGATCAGACTAATGAGCAGCATTCATTTCGATGTACTACCTTTCATTGGTGTTATGAGAAGAAAAATGCATGGGTTGGACAAACTAAGCCCAATGTATTTAATATAACATCTTTGTGAATTGAACACCATACCTGGGCACCTGTGTTACAATTACTACACATGGATACTGTACATACTATACTATAATAAATATATATATATATATATATATATATATTGTGATAAGGCGCTATATAGCGCCCGACCCGGCACAGAATACGCAGAGGCACGTGTTCACACTCACAGGTATTTATTTTTGTTGCTCTTCAGCCGTGGGCACACCTCCTCCCCGTGTCCCACCGGCCCAACACAGTCCCAAGCACCAAACCAACACAAACCCACACTTTCCTGCTCCACCACTCCTCCCAGGCAACCTCGTCCTCTTCCTCCCGATTCTGGCCTCGATTGCTGGGAGGCAGGCCCTTTTATACCCCACCGGAAGTGATCCAAGTGCCTGACCAGCTGGTCTTAATTGCACCTCCGGGTGGGGCTGATAAACCGTCCATTGTAGTGGCTGGCTCTCTGCAGCACCCCTAGCGCCACCCCATCTCCCAACCGGGCTGCTGTAGTGGACTCCATTTCCCATGGAGCCACGGGGGAGATTGAGGCGGAATCCACTGCCAGAGAGAGTGCCCCCAAGCGCCCCGGGGGAGGTATTGCAAAGTCCATGATGGCTCCCCCGAGACGTATGCATCAGAGACGTCCCGGCCGGGCATGGGACCTGGCTGTCCGTCACAATATATATATATATATATATCTTCTCTATATACCAGTGTTTCCCAAACTCGGTCCTGGGGACCCCCTGTGGCTGCAGGTTTTGTTCCAACCGGATTCTTAATCAGTGACAACACCTGATAACACTGATTTCATTTAATTAGCTGGTATTTTTTTCTTTTATTCGACATTGAGAAAAGCACAGCAGCATGATTTTTACATTTATAAGACATTTATAAATATTTGTGCTTTTGCTATAGATTTAAATGCTTAACTCTCTTTTGTTGATTTTATTATACTTTGCCCTTTCTCTGTGCAGTTTTTCCCCATTCGTTGTATCTTAATAATGACAATTTAAAACAAGCAGATCAGACACCCAGGCAAACAACACTGAATAATCAAAGGCTGCAACTACTTTAGAGTCAGACTCACTAATTAGTAAAAATTGGATTAATTAAAGAATTAGAAGACCTAGAAAAGTAGAATGAAAATCAAGATGAAAATACTGTTAAAAAGAAAACAAAAAACATTCCTATATAACTACTTGGTACATTTTAATATTTTTTTTTCGCAAACTTAGTTTTCTAATTTCTATATTAGTTCCCTAAACACAGAACTTGGGAAATATCAGTCCACATAATTAGCCCAGGAGTTCAATTAAAAAAAGAAGCTGGTTGGATCAAAAACCTGCAGCCACAGGGGTCCCCAGGACCGAGTTTGGGAAACACTGCTATATACAGTATATGAAATCCTAAGCCTAAAAGTGCAACAATTTTATGTGACGTTTTTATGTCACGCTTTAAATCGGGCTTATTTTAAAACCTACATATATATGTTTGGTATCATTCTTTTCAGAATTTATCGAACTTTAATGTGATATTGTTAGATTTTCAGATTCTTATTCCGTTTTTAAATTCTAAACTAAAACATATCAAGAACTCACATCCTGCAAGACAAGACTTTGTGCCAAGAGATTTAACCGCGCCTGGGGACGGAAATAAAAGACAAAGAGTAGATGACAAATACAGCTGCTGTACAGGCTTTTAAATGTTGGAAGCACCATGCGAGATGCAGATGACAAGGCACGCCAGCAGCAGCAAGCTAGCAGCTGGTAGAGCAAAGAGGAGTTAAAAAAAAAAAAACTGCATTTGTTTCCCATTGTATTGCCGTTTAAGAGGGGGTTTTGGAGGAGCGACCGCGTCCTCTTGGGGTGCATTCAGCCCCCCTCTTCACAACGCGAGCGGCAGAAACGTGAAGTGGCTGACGCGTAGAACAGGCCAGGGGGGTTGGCAAGCAAAGCAAGCAGGGGGTAAGCCCCCTAGAAAAAAAAAATAAATATATATATATATATATACACACACACACGTACACACATTCACATGCACATAAAAGCAATGTGAGAATCTGAGGCACCGCTGCCCTGTGCACGCTCTCACCTCATGTCCTTCAGTCTCATGGGTATCCCGTCCATCCTTTACAATATATATAATACATTTATGGTATATATATGATAAATATACAGTATGAAAGTAGTTTTTATTAAGCTGCGAATCAAGGAGCAATTTAGTTACAAAAACTGAAATGAAAACCTCACAGTTTAATTTGTTCATCAGTATTCCAATCTACCTGCATGTACAAACAGACAGAAAAACACACTAAACTAAAAAGGTGAATGAACAGACGAACAAGGCAAAAGTATTATTTTTTTAACGGTTTCGTGGACAGGCATGTAGACAGGCTGAAAGATGAAAATGAAATTTTGGAAAAGTAGGTAATATATTCAATGGTTACAGAAAAATTAGGAAGAGGTGCAAAAAGACAAAGATATTATTGGATAGAGGGACAAATACACTTCAGAGACTGGTAACAGATAAGAGATAAAATATATGGGATGAGAAAGGAAACAAATGGACTGACTAATCAGGCAGACAAAAAAATGCACAATATCTGAAGACCGTGCACACTTATTAATAGAAAGTTGAATGAGTAGTCGGGCAGACAGAGAACAGTTATACAGTTATTAGATTAATGTATTACTATCAGAGAGGTGGATGGCAGGCAAACTGGCCTGGCATTACACCGTATTTTTCTTCCTAGGATATATAAATAGAAAACAAGAAAAAGCCACTACAGATGAACAAGCACTGAGTAAGAGGATATGAGAAAGCTGCTTTTACCAGAAGCAAATCAGATAAGACAAATCTGTTTTTAGTCAATTGTATATTAAATGAATATAAACTCTTCACTTTAATTAATAGTTCAAGTCTTGTGAAGTGGTCCATTTGCCTGCTGGAAAACAGGCTGTGGCCGATCCCAGAACTCTCAGCAATATGCCAAGGGTCTCACTGAAGGAAATCTGCCACTTGGACTTTGAAGCATTTCCTATTGTTAGATTTGTTGTGGGTGATACATGTGGATACGTAATTTTCAATAGTCTGCAAAGAACATATCTGAGAGCTTTAATAAGGAGCAATTATATGGTTCCAGATTAACAACCAAAAAAACCTTCTGTTTCTTAGGATAATTGTTTTTCCAAAAAGGCAATAAAAAAGAAAACCAATGCTGAATGAATGAATGAAACAACCATTATCCATTTTCTTAATTTGGGTTCTCTTGTACAGGATCATGGGATGCTAATCCTTGCTCCAGTGGGTACAAGGACACCCTCCTGTACCACCCAACAGTCCATGCCCTGCTCGGTTATGGCCAGCTATTGATACTTAGCAAATAAAAGGTCAGCAATCAACCTTTTACCATGCCTTTGGTTCATGGTTTCAAAAAAGGTTAAATACCCACTGAAAACACACATAAACAAGTGGTCATGATGCATCCACTACTGTCTGTGAGGCAGCAGTACCACCTGCTATGCTAAAGTGGCACCATAATATAAAGATTATTAGCGTGCAAACTTAAAAAAAGAGTGCTCAAAGGCAAATGACTTTTTGGCTTTCATAACAAAGCTAAATGTATTATTGCAGCCCAGACACATTATTCTGCATGGCTAATACATTATTAATGATGTCAGCTTACCTAGTGTTATAGAAATCGTGTTGTTATTTTTATTGCTTATATGGAGGCCATTGACCAGGAGCGCAGTCTTTATTGGACCTCTTGGAATTCTGGAAGCTTTTTAGGAAAGTAATCTGCTACTAAACTTCCTAGGTTAGACCATGACATGGCTCTATTTTATTCTGTCTAAAGCATAATTATGAATTAAGGTCATAATAACTTATGTCCGTGTGTTTTTATTGGTGTAAATAAATAGAATGCAACACTCTATATGCTTTATATTATCACTTAGGATTTTCATTTGATGGACTTTAAACTTTCCAGTTAATTATAGCCAGTTATCTCTTAAAATTAAATGACCTATTTTATTCTGTTACTTATTTTGAAATCCCGTAGCCATTGATATTTTCCATGTGAAACCATACTTTACTAAAGTGTCCATTTAATGCTTTATATAAATTCAAAATGTGTAAGGTGGATAAACCTGCCCCACCTGTCTGTCTGAATTTTCCTGTTGCAGGAAATTTCAACTGGATTGAAGAGGCATTTTATAAAATAAAATTCAAATGTGAAATATATTTGTTGCTGCAAACTTGAGTTGCATTGCATAAAAGAATCTAAAAGATTGTGCCTGGTGTTATGTGTGGTAAACTGAATTGACACAGTAATGGTAAGGGCCAGTGTAAACTGACACATTAACTTGAGGGATATTGTGAGAGTAAAGGGACCAGGACATAATAAAAACACAGGACCCCAAACATAGTCACACAGATGAGGATCTTAACTGTAAAGTCAAACTAAACCAATCGCCAAGGGGAGGATAAAGAAAAGAGTGTCTTGAAAATGACGACAAAGTCAAAAAAAGGAAAAAAAAATTCTGTTATATTACAATTACGAGTTTATTCACTATCTTCTATTATTTTGTTTTACTGCATAACATAAACCGATATCAATGCATGACAATATAGTGAAAATGCATAATTAAAATAAGAGAATACTGATACTGGTTCATTTCGCAAATCAAATGAACAAGAATCGTGTGCCTCATTCTCGGATACTGATTCAGTTTGAAGACAAATGACACATGCTCAGTGCATGCAACACGTTGTAAGCAGTGGGTGCTGAAGTAAAGGTGAAGTCAAATCATTTTCACAAAATTTTTGTAAGGTTCAATTTTGTGCAAGTAATTTGTTGAATGTACAAAGGGACATAAATGTACTTGGTTAGAATTATGTTTATATATTCTGTTTAAAACAACTCCAATAACGAATTGAACAAAACAACTGATACATTCTAATATAAATGTGTTGTTACCGTACTATACTAAGTGACAGAGTTCTCATTTGCTGATAATGAATCATTTCAGCTTGCAGGAATTAAGTAAGGTGAACAAGAGTCATGAATCAGACAGACAGTACTTGCACACAAGCGTTAAACATCTACACAAACAAGGCTGATGGCATCACGAAGGTGCTTTAGCACTACTATTAAACTTCATGGAAACAATTTGTTTGTGCGTGCAAATCTATTTGCATGTTTCATTGAAAAGAGCTGTTCAAAAAGACCAAGTCATTTGCAAACTGCCAATTATTGCTTCAGTGGTTGATAGAAATTCTACTGAGAGTATTTAGTACTAGGGTGTTGTGCCGTGTTAGCCATTATGAATGTAGAGAAAAGCCAAGCACAATGAAACCTTTTATTGGCTAACTAAAATGATTACAATATGCAAGCTTTCGAGGCAACTCAGGCCCCTTCTTCAGGCAAAATGTAATCAATACAATACATCTACTGAGTGTATTTAAATATAACGAATGGATTTTCTGGTTCTTGGGATTTTTCGCTTCTTTCTTATGGATACTTTTAGGTAGGGTTGGAAGGCTTGACCTGGCACTGAGAAGCCTTTAGGAGGGCTTATGCCATCCTTACTACAGCAGTGCACTTAATTCAAGACACACTCTACTTTTTGTATAAGCGAAATTACCAACAAAGGCGCTTTCCTTTATCCAAGAGGAATAACTCCATGTGTTGATACTGCCAAATTTATGTGTAGTGGATATCATGTCATCGATGTGACAGAATAGAAAATGGGACTACCAGATGTTATTGCATAAAAACAAAAGAGATCAAAAACATTGCTGTTAAAAATGACATGAAGAGCAAAATAAACAAGAAAATTATCCACAAAGAAATGACAAAACAGGTAAAATAAAATCTGCTCTATATACATAAAATCCTAAGCTGAATAGTGCAACGATTTTGTGCAAAGATTTTATGTGATGTTTATATGTGACCTTTTTTTGTCACACTTTAAATTAGGCTTATTTTAAAACCTACATATATATATCTGTTTGGTATCATTCTTTTCAGAATTTATCGAACTTTAAGGATTTTCACATTGTTATTCCGTTTTTAAATTATAAACTAAAATATCAAGAAAGTCATGGTTTTTAATATCAACAAAGTCGTAGTTTTTATTTTTGATCGAGTAAACTTTCTTTCACAGGAACGAACTATTAAAAAAAAATGATCTATCTATTCATAACACCAATGTTTGTATTTAGGTGATTTAGTTAGCTGAAGGTTGAATTACGATGATCCATTGCATACCACTTTAGTTTTCAGATAATTTTTCTATATGAAAAAAATCTTTTTTTATCTATAAGAATGTCAGTTAAAACAAATGGATCGTTTATTTAGTCTCTTATAAATACTCATCGAGCATTGTGGACCTCAGTTTAATGGGAATACTCCAATCGGTAAGAGAGTAAATATTTTATTCTCATTTCATTATTTTTACTTCATTAAATAATGATTAATTTTTCTTTTACATATTTATAGAATTTCGTGATTTTTACTCCAATAAATAATCATTTTTCTTTTGTACATTTACAGATTTTACTAATATTCTGGCCGGAACTGGGGGTTGGGTGCCAAAGGCGCCAGAGGGGCTTGGCCCCCCTAATTTGTATATAAATGACAAAATTACCCCAAAATAAATAAAAATAAACCATAATCTTCACAGTAACTTCTGCTAATTTTGGGAACAGGGTAACACAGGAGGCAGATGAGCAATTATATTGTTAGGTTAATTTACAGCCCGGTGTGTGCAGTCCCTGTTAATCATTCTTGCTTAAGGTGCCCTGTGGCCAGTGAGTAGCTGAAGTAATTGTATCCTTTTCTCATGGTATGTTCCTGTGGCATTTGAACTTATTTGTGTGCTTTAAAGTGGCAAAGAGATCTGTTACCTCTAAATAGACAAACAGAACTGCTCTTCTTTATGTACGATATGAAATGTTCACTTTAGTCAAGTACTGCCATTTCATTTTGGAGTTATTCCCATATTAGTTGTTCTATTTATTCTGTTATCATCAAAACAACAGATTTGTTTTCTCCTTTATTAAAGCAAGTAAACATATAATATATAAAATATATTCCACAATATACATTTCACTTAAATAAATGACTCAGTAAAGAAATTAATAAAATGTACTTTAACCGGCACTCCTTCAGTATTAATTTTGACACCACTGTCAGGCAAGGTTCTTGGAGTGGAGAAGTAGACTCTTATAAGACAGTTCATTTGCTGAAGTTCGTCTAACAAGGGAGTTCAAAAATGCAAAAAGTACATGCATTTTACACATTGTGAGCATACGACCGGATGACCTGACAATTGGATCATGCAAAATAAGTAACAAGATTTTTTCATTGAATTTTTTTTATTTTTTTTTTATTAATTTTATTACAATCAATACATAGCAATCAAGTTTTTACAAACAAAAGAATTATGTTAAGAACAGATCGATCCCCACCCCTGAGAGAGAGAGCAAGCCAAACGGTGTAAAATTTAAGGCTTGTAAAAATACCTAAGTTAATAAATTCTCTGTGCTTTATAAACTTATTTTAAAATATTACTGATTAGATCCTGCCATGTTTTGAAAAAAATTTCATTGAATTTTTATAAGTTTTCTGCTGAGAAGTATTGGTCATCAGGGGCTCCGGCTCTATCAAAAAACTGTTATGCCTGTTCTCTGAATTGTTTTCAGTCCATTATTACAAATTACACTGGGTAAGTAACATATAAAAATATTATTTTGAGTGGAAAATTCCTTTAAACATGGAAATGCAAAGAATTACCAACATCTCACTTGATCAGAAATTATTTTATGTAACATCTTCCATACCTGCAATGGACCTAAATCCCTTCAAGAGTTAATTCTAGCCAATACTCAGTGCTTCCAGTATATATTCCAACCTCAGACAATCCAAACTATCAGGATCCTACTTTTTTATGGGAATTCTAGTGGTCCCTGTTTTGATATTCTTGTGTATTTGAAGTTATTCCACCCCAGGGATTCTAGTGGTAACACCTCTTTTTATCCCGTTGGCTTAGTCTTGTTTGTATATAAATATACGTACCGCTTCTGTCTCCATTTTGTTTCTTTACAAGCTTCTGATGTTAGAACATCGACTGTGTTGCTAGGAATGGGTCTTCTGAGCTTATAAACTGTCAATCACTGCCCAACAGGATAAAAATGCACCTCAAAGATGTTTCCAAACCTGAGCACACAGGTTCCCCAATAACCTCTTATTGTTGATTTGACTAAATATTCTCTTTTTAATTCTCCAATTTAGAACATCTTTTGATCTTTTTCTGAAAAACATTTTGACAGTATTTTGCTAGTATTTCCTATCTCCCTGTTCTGATCTTCACTTTATTTTTGACTTGGCCTCTTCTAATCATCGCCTTCTAAATCTGAGGTTGTGGTTTTTCAGCATGACACCAACTGGATTAAGCAGGTCTGATAATTTTATTATTTGTGCTGACATCCATTTCTGTTTGCGTCTTGATTTCTATTATTTTGGAAGGCACTGTTCAGACTAAGCTCTATTCGAAAGG
Source organism: Polypterus senegalus (assembly GCF_016835505.1). Classification (NCBI taxonomy): domain Eukaryota; kingdom Metazoa; phylum Chordata; class Cladistia; order Polypteriformes; family Polypteridae; genus Polypterus; species Polypterus senegalus. Next base: position 48,663,487 of record NC_053168.1, on the reverse strand, counting down.
TCCGATGTAAATCACAAAATTTGCAGTATCAGGAGGTCATCCTGAAGCTAATGTGGGATATGAACCAAGTAATTTTAAGAGTTTCTCTTAAAATGTACACAGTACATAAAATCAGTATAAATGAAAAAACGGTCTTCTTGTTCTTCATCCTGTTTCTAAAAGTGTACTGCAAAATGAGGAAAATAAATGTGCACGTCCTGAAGATACTGTCAGAAATCCTGAATGCCCCACCAACACTGTGCTCAAGTACAACAGTATTTTGTTGGCAGTAAGGAAACTTTGCTTTAGTGTGAACATTTTGTTGAAATTCTTGGTGAGAATGTAGACTACAATGATTAAAAATAAAAAGCCTAGACAAAGAGAACTTTCTTTTTATTAGGAATATTAAAATGACAGTAGTCTATAACAGAGGTATAACATTATGCAAGTAAAAATCAGTGGGTGAGATTGGTTTTCCTTTACAATTTCAAGCCTATAGAATTGATTGAGTAGAAATGTGTTCCCTCCCCCATAAGCCTGCTCTGCTTGCTGGGTTTCATGTTTTATTGCGCAAAGAGCACATCTCCTCCAAGAATACTAATCTACAGCAGGGCTGACAACTTTGCCTGTTATTAAACGGCTCAGCCTATAAGTCAATATGACATCACCCATAAATAATAAATGTATTGCTCAGTTCTGGAGTGCACCTGATTTAAGTATTCAAATAATTCTGGGACTGACCTCCGGCTTCTTCATATTGTTACATTTTAGGAAATATCCGGGAAAGATCTGTTATGCCTCAGTGAAAAAAAAATGCAATGCAAAATCACTTGAAGCAACACTGCCCTATTTCTGGCTATTGAGGGTAGTATACACAAAACTTCTGTATGTGACTCCTATATTGTTTATGATCATAATACAAAAATAACATTTTTGAGAGCTTTCTACAAACAATAAAAAAAAAATCTTCCTTGACATCTACAGTAAATCAAGTGTGATTATAAATATGTTTAACAGGTAGAATGTTAATAACTGCGGTGGGCTGGCGCCATGCCCAGGGTTTGTTTCCTGCCTTGTGCCCTGTGTTGGCTGGGATTGGCTCCAGCAGACCCCCGTGACCCTGTAGTTAAGATATAGCGGGGTTGGATTATGGATGGATGGAATGTTAATGAATATTAGGATTCAGATGCAGTATGAAGAGAGGTTGGTGAGTGTAACTGGGATACACTATTCTCTTTATGAAAACAGAAACATGTTACAAGCATTTTGTCAATGGGTTACACACAAAGTATGCTATATGCCCATAATCCACTCTGAATCCTTTGAGTAGGAATAAATAAGCTTACACTAGATGTAGAAAAAAAGAAAAGAGCATTTACCATATTTCAGTTTGAGTACTGGTCTGAAATGTAAATTTCATTTCTTTACTAGAAGCTGCTTTAGTCATTTCCCGGCACTGGAAGCAGAGTCACTTATGGGGCTGGATTGAGTTGTCTTTACAGTAAAGCACAAGCTTAGTCTGTGCTCAGGATTGTGCAAGACTTCTCCCATATAAATGTAATATTCTCACTTTTTCCCCAGTGTTAAATCTTTTCATTTTCTCTGACACCCAAATTATCGACAGCTTGTCAATTTATTTTAGTCTTGCACTCCATAAAACACTGTTATCACCGCGTAAAACAGATGTGCTAGGATTCAATTGCCTAACAAGTGGAGTGTCTAATATAAGCACAACTAAGACTTGATCACAACATCTTTTTATGTGCCTGTTTGTAATGAAAAATTAATGTCCTTGATGGAATTGCCCAACTCCATGATGAATCTTCTAACCCTATTGCTGGGTAACGGCAGGGCTGTCTTAACAGCAGGCAAAGCAGAGCACTGGGGTCCATACCTACTCAACCCCTCAGTAAGTCACAACATACATAGATTAGCATAGGGCCCCTAAACTTGAGAGACCCCCGGGCAACTGCTCTGTGTGCCCATGCGTTAAGACGGCCCTGGGTAACGGGGTTTACATTTTCCTGAAAGTACACTCAAAGAGGAATAACATGTCGAGAGGCAGGCTGGATGTCTTATTAACACAAGTCACAGATATCCGACCATAACTCAACATACAACTGTTTTTGAAGCAGATTGTGTGTTTTTTTTTTTGCAGTTATTGAATTTCATTTCCATCCATCCATTTTCCAACCCGCTGAATCCGAACACAGGGTCACGGGGGTCTGCTGGAGCCAATCCCAGCCAACACAGGGCACAAGGCAGGAACCAATCCCGGGCAGGGTGCCAACCCACCGCAGGACACACACAAACACACCCACACACCAAGCACACACTAGGGCCAATTTTAGAATCGCCATTGCACCTAACCTGCATGTCTTTGGACTGTGGGAGGAAACCGGAGTGCCCGGAGGAAACCCACGCAGACACGGGGAGAACATGCAAACTCCACGCAGGGAGGACCCGGGAAGCGAACCCGGGTCTCCTAACTGCGAGGCTGAATTTCATTTCACTATTTTTTATTTTTATATGTTAAATGCTTTAGTATTTTTTAAGTTAAAAGTTACTAGTGAGATCTTTTTTTCAAGTTTCAGAAACAGATGCATGTTTACTAGCAAACTGGCAAACTTGGCAAAGTTACTCATACTTGCTTGCTCACAGTATGATTTAGTAATAAAAGCTTTTTTTTTTAATTGGAAACATAAAATGGCTTCAGTGTAAAGCATTAATCATTGTCTGATCAAAGTGTAATAATTTACCATGTTACATAAATCCAAAAAGAAGGTATAATACTTCAATTAAAAGAAAAAAAACATCATGGTACCTGCATTTATGTTATAAACGATCCTAGGGTATATACCAGAAATCTGAACCATGTTTTACTGCTGTGCCTGGTTTTAGCCGAGATGCTGCCTTGAAAACAACATTCTTTGAGATTTCGTATAACCTAATAGTGAATCAAACTTAACCCAGCTATGGAGTGCAATCTAATGGTCAAAAAACGTACTGCCTGTAATTACACACCTACAACAAGTTTCTAACAGAGAGCAATGTTTTGATGCAGATAGAGCAAATGAGGAAAAGAAAGTGGCTGAAGAATGTATGGGTTGAAGTGGTGGTTTACATAAGAAGAAGAGATCCTCCTCTTAAAGATACCAAAGACTGCAGAAGGTAGAATAAGAGGTGGAAAACTGCAAACCTGGGCAAAGCTGGATGACAGTTCATAAAACAGCTGCTGCTTGCAATGTATTTAACAACTAAAAATGGAATGTTGCCGTAAAGATGCCATAAACTATATATAATGCTACCAAACAGATTTGTTCAACTCTTCCATCTACTTTTTTTTTAAATTTCTTATTTTCTTTATTAAATGGGTTTTGCTCTCATTTTCAATTTTACAAAATACTTGGCCTTCTATAGATACTCAGATATTAATAATTTGGTGCAGAACACACAGACTAGTTGCTTTTTTACATACAGTGCCTATTCAACTCCTTGAATGTTTTCTCGTTTATTGTTATATAATATTGAATTAATTTGGCTTTTTTCACACTGATTAACAGAAAAATACTTTGAAATGTCAAAGTGAAAACAAATCTCTGCAAAGTGATCTGAATTTTTACAACTATAAAACACAAAATAATTGTCAGTATTTATTTTGTTTTGAGCTCAAATACACCATGAACCATCTTGGTTTGCAGATTTGCACTGTGGAAAGAGCTGGCTGCTATGAACCCAGGAAACATCCCTGATAATGAGTCCAAGTACATCCACAAGATGTATCTTTCACCTGTTTACTCTGGTTATAGCATTGGGCTACCAGGAACAGTCCAGATGACAACCAAGAACAGTTTGGTGACTACTGGAAAGGCATCTGACAGCTCAGAAAAACGGCAACAGTGGCAGGGAAGGTTAGCAGCCTAAACTTCAGCTTTCAGGAGGAAGAACCCACAACAAGCTACAGAACCAAGCAAATAGCCTCAGGGGAGCCTCCACAACAACAAACCTAAGTTTAGCGACTAACGTAAGTGGAAGTACAATTACGAGATACATCTGCGGCAAGGCCTGCAAGAACCAGCACGGCTGGTAAAATACATCAGACCAAGATGAAGTGCTTGGTGCAGAAGCCTACAGTGCAGCACGCAGAGTCTGAACCTGGTGAGATGTAGCAGGAGCCCAGCCCGGAATCACCCCCACAGAGACCAGCACCACCAAGCATCTGAAGCTCCGTCACTTGGCAAAATAATCCAAAAAGTGTGGGTGAAAAGGCATTCAGTCAGCAAGCAGAAAGAGAAAGTAGCACCAATCGGGGGAGAATGCTGCCCAGATAATAGAAAACATGTGGAACAGGGATGCTGACAACCCCAACCAATGTCATTTTATGAGCTATGGAGTGGAGCAATTCGGCTTAGAGAAGGAAGAAACCGGCAAAGCATCTTATATCATGAGTTGTAGAGCAGGAAAGTTCCACCAGCTGCGACAAGAACTCTGGGCCCTCACAAAGCAGTACAAGAGCACAGAGGAAGAGAAGAAACTACCACTTGCTGACCTCCAGAACATCCTAAGGAGGAAGCTCATGACCCTGTGGACAGCAGAATGGCAAAGGAGAAGGGACAGGGAGAGAGCCAGGAAACGGGCTGCTTTTATAGCCAACCCCTTTGTTTCACAAGGGAGTTGCTTGGCAGCAAGCACATTTGACACCTCACATGTTCCAAGGAGG